>NC_134884.1:44022636-44037636 GCF_041734735.1 Babylonia areolata
TTCTTCTTCTTCTTCTTCTTCTCTTTATTGTTATTATTATCATCATCATCATTACCATTATCATTGTCATCACATTGTTGTTATCATTGCCAACATTATCATCACCTTTTCATTGTTATCATTATTGTTGTGTTATTATTATCATTATCATTGTTATTATTATTATTATTACTGTTTCATCATCATTATTCTTGTTAACTATCAGTATCATTATCATCATCATCATTATTCTCGTTGACTGTCAGTATAATCATCATCATTGTTGTTGCTGACAATTATCATCATTTACATTATCGTTAGCAGTAGTATTGTACTTGTCATTAGCATGATTAGTAATATCAGTAGTAGTAGTATTGTCGTCATCGTTGTTGTTGCTGCTGTTGTTGTCGTCATGTAGTGGTCGTCCTTGACCAGGCAGCACCAGAGCCAACATCCATCACTGCCCATGACTTCCACCACACCATCCACTCCCTAGTGTCAGTTTTTATTGCCGCTTTAATCGCCTTGCTTCAGTCAGAGCGTTCATTGTATACACGTAATGATTTGCATACTTTAAAGAGTTTCTCAGACTCTGTAGTAGTAGCAGTAGTGGTGGTAGTAGTAGTAGTATTGTCGTAATCGTTGTTGTTGCTGCTGTTGTTGTCATCGTGTGGTGGTCGTCCTTGACCTCCTCGCCCCAAGGACGTCACATCAGGGAGGACCAGGCAGCACCAGAGCCAACATCCATCACTGCCCACGACTTCCACAACACCCTCCACTCCCCCACAAAAAAGTGACAGCCTTCAAATCTGATGGAGTTTCCAACTGTTGCCGTATGTACTTTTACGTGCGCTAAGTCCGTGCTGCACACTGGGCCTTGGTTTCTCGCCTCAAGGTCTAGTGAAAGGGGGGTGGCGAGGAAGAGTAAAAATACCGGTCCGTATGTGGACCGTATATGGTCCGTATGTACGGACTCTAACCCGTGGACACTCGCCTCCTACTGGGGTGCATAACCACTCGGCCACCGCTACACGTCTCTCGTCACATGCTGACAGTGCAGTCTCGTGCACAGAGCACATGGGCGATGGCTTAAAAAGAAAGCTGTGGGATCCCCCCTCCCCCCCCCCCTCGCCCCCCTCCCCGACCCCCCAACGAAAGAGAATGATGAATATAAAGCAGTGACGTTCCGCTTGCAAGGGATCCAGTTTTATGTGGTGTGTGTTCGCGCGCCTCGCGTCTTCCCCGCGTTGCAAGGAACTTGCAAGTCAGTGAGGTGGAGTGTTGCTTCTGGCCTCCACTCGGCAGGGGTTGTGTGTCCGTGGAGGGTGGTGTAGCCTGCTGTCATTGTCAAGCTTCCATGTTCTTGATAGTCTGCTGACATTGAATGGAGACACACACACACACACACACACACACACACACACACACACAGACCGAGAAAGAACAATGAATAAATAAACACACACACACACACACACACACACACACACACACACACACACACACACACACACACACATTTATAAAGAGAGAGAAAGAGAGGCAGGGAGACAGAGAGAGACACAGAGACAGACAGGAAAACTTCAAAGTATGCAAAGCATGACCGGTGAAAAAGGAACAGTCTGACTGAGCCTTGTCGATTAACTTTAGCCAGAGTAAAAGCTGACACTTTCACTTTTATCCCTTTGACAAAAAAAATAAATAAATCAAAATAAAATGATTATTGGTCTCTTTCTCACTCAGTCTCTCTCTGTCTCTGTCTGTCTGTCTCTCTCTCGCTCCATGTGTATGTGTATCTATGTATGTGAGTACTTGTGCGTCTGTGTGTGTGTATGTATTGTGTGTGCTTGTGTGTGTGTGTGTGTGTGTGTGTGTGTGTGTGAGTGTATGTATTGTGTAAGCTTGTGTGTGTGCGTATATGAGAAACAGAGGCTGTGTGTGTGTGTGTGTGTTTGAGAGAAAGAGAGAGAGTATGTGAGTGTATGTATTGTGTAAGCTTGTGTGTGTGCGTATATGAGAAAGAGAGGCTGTGAGAGAGAGAGAGAGTGTGTGTGTGTGTATTGTGTGTGCTTGTTTGTGTACGTATGAGAGAAAGACTCTGTGTGTGTGTGTGTGTGAGAGAGAGAGAGAGAGTGTGTGGGTGTGTGTGTATTGTGTGTGCTTGTTTGTGTACGTATGTGAGAAAGAATCTGTGTATGTGTGTGTGTGTGTGGTTGGGTTTTTTTCTGTCTGTACTTTTCTTCTCTCTCTCTCTCTGTCTCTCCAGCCCCTGCCCCCTAGCCCTCCCGTATCCTCCCTCCCCCCACGTGTTTGTATAATGGCCTGAGGCCCATGTACAATACACTATTTGTCTTGTCCCCTCTCTCTGTCTGTCTCTGTCTGTCTGTCTCGCTCTCTCGCTTTCTCTTTCTCTCTCCCTCTCTCTCTCATCCTCTTCCTCCTCCTCCTTGTTTGAATAAAACCGTTCCTTCTTTCCTCCTCCTCCTTCTCCTCCCTCTCGTCCTAAGCCGTATCGTGTGGACCGAAGCGCTAGTGTCAGTTTTTATTCCCGCTTTAATCGGCTTGGTTCGGTCACACCGTTCGTTGTCTGCACAGAATGATTTGCATACATTGAAGAGTTTCTCAGACTGTTTGTTTGTCTGTGTCTACCCGTCTCTTTTTCTGTGTGTGGGTGTGGATGTGGGTGTGTTAGCGAACATGCGTACTTTCGTTAGATATATGGTGAGAACTGTTTGTGTTTGCTTGCAGATTTCTCTCTCTCTCTCTCTCTCTCTCTCTCTCTCTCTCTCGTTTCCATTCTGACATTATTTTGTCCCTGACCTTGCTTCTTTGTTGTCTCCCTTTCTCAGTCCACCCCCCTCCCTCCTCCCAAGCTATAGGTGTTTATCTAGCTTGCTTTATTTGCATGGAATTTGTTTCTTGATTCTGATTTGTTAGCATAGTCTCTTATACTTGATACCTGTATATGAATGAATTTATTTGAATATTTACGACTGTTTATCGGTTTGTTTGTTTTTAAGATATATTTCATTTTGTTATTTGTTTTAGTGTTGTTGTTTTTGGTTTTTTCCTTTACCTTTAGAAGCATTTACTTTATTGTGTACCTGACCTAGTGACTTCTTCTTTGTTCTTTTATTTTGTTTGGTATTATTCTGTTTTTTATTTCAGTATATCTTATCTTTTTGGCTTACCTTTGAAAGCATTTATTTCCGTGTCCGCCTTGGCTGGTGACGTGTTTGGTTTCTTTCCTTTGTTCAGCCAAACTGTCTTACGTTTCTTCGGCTGGTTATATTGCTTTCTTCCTTTCTTTAGCATTTTGTTTTCTTCTGCTTTTACTTTTTTTACGCTTTTTCTCTTTTTTCTCTCTCTCTTTCTTTTCATATGCACCGTTTCAGTGACATTGCTCCCTCACCTTTCATTCCGAGCACTCCATACCCGGCCACACCCGGGTACGTCTGTCACACTGTCGCAGTCACAGTCCTCAGGGAACCATTGATGTAAGGTCGTCAGGAGGCCACACACCAGAGGAAACCCTGCACTGCTCCTGAGTCACTTCGGTGGCGTTCAGTAGTGTCTGTTCTGATTCAACGTACTTAGGACACCACCTACTGAGCCCCCTACTGCCGACAGTCGCGGAGCCAGACTGGATGAGCGCCCACACCCCACCCCCCAACGAAGAAACAGGCGTGACAAACTGGCAATAACAACAATGATAATCCAGTCCACATAGCACCTCTCATGTAAACCATGCTGCACTGCACTGCACAGTGTAAGCGTAAAAAAAACAACCAAATACGGCTACTACAACGTTAATACCTAATACACAATTGATATATTCATGATGCATATTTACTGTTTGTGTATATGTCTTCTGCATTCATATGAAAAATGTAAACACAAAAAATGAATAAAAAGAAGTTTGAAAAAAAATTTAATCCAAAATACGGTTGGCGTTGCTCTGTTGCGACGCGCCCTTCCCGGGGAGAGCAGCCCGAATTTCATGTCTTCTGTATTCATATGAAAAATGTAAACACAAAAAATGAATAAAAAGAAGTTTGAAAAAAAATTTAATCCAAAATACGGTTGGCGTTGCACTGTTGAGACGCGCCCTTCCCAGGGAGAGCAGCCCGAATTTCACACAGAGAATTGTGTTGTGGCAAAAAGTACAAACCTTTCTGGAGAACGTGGTGTCGGAGACGACCCAGAAGTCCATGACACCCATTGTCATTGCTGGGTAGCCCTTCATGCTGGAAGGTAGCACAGGACGCTTATCTGCTAGTGGGCTGTCTGTGAGGGTCTGGGTTCGAATCCAGGTATTGTCATTTCTCCCAAGTTTGACTGGATAAACAAACTGAGCGTCTAGTCATTCGGATGAGACGATAAACCGAGATCCTGTGTGCAGCACGCACTTGACGCACTGAAAAAGAACCCATGGTAACAATTGTTGTCCTCTGGCAAAATTCTGTAGAAGAAATCCACTGTGAAAGGTACACATATATTATGAGCATGGCTCAAGCCATGAATAGCGCGACGGGTCATGCTGTTGGTCTAGGCATCAACATATGTGGTTTAGCGTATAAGGATATGCCGGAACGCAGTGACGCCTCACAGGAGAAACTGAAACTGAAGCTTGGCTGATGACGTTGACCTTGGCGGGGGGCAGTGGGCCAAACCTCAGCAGCAGCCTGGCAGAGGCATCAAGGAAGCTGGGCAATGGACGTGATCTCGACAGGGACCAGAAACACAAACCAAACCAGTGGGTCAGCCCACTTCCTACAGTCCTGGCTCCATGGTGTGGACCACTCTGTCCATCTCCGTCCCCCACCGGGAATTCCCGAACAGTTTAAACAGTCTCTCAATACACACTCCTCTTCCGCTCTGCCTGACTGTCTGAATCAGAGATCTGTATGCTTCTTGAACTTCTACTGGCTGTGTGTGTGTGTGTGTGTGTGTCTCTCTCTCTCTCTGTGTGTGTGTGCTTGATTTTTTTTACCCCCATTTTAGACTGCTTGGTTGATTGGTTGGATGATGGGTTGGCTGATTAAGATGTGGTTTATCTATTCGTTGTTGTGGTGGTTGGTTTGTTTGGTTCTTTCTTTGTTTTTCCGTTCATGTCGGGGTGGGTTTGTCTGTAAGACATCCCTTCCCGTTCACCCCGCTCTCCCTCCCTCAAACATCGACACCCCCACCCTCCCTCCCTTCTCTCCCCCCTCCCCTCCCTCCCTCCCTCTCTCTCCTCCGCCATTATCTCACTGTCCTTAACCCCCAACCCCCATGCACCACCACCTCCATCTTCCTACAACCACCCTTTTTTTCCTCACTCTTTTTTTCTTTCCTTTCTTTTTTTTACCTCCCTTGACCCCCTTCCTCCCCTTCTCGGCTGTTACCGACTCGACTGGATTCTTTGCAGCTTCCCGTTTGAAGACACATTTAACAATCACAACTCTGGCCCACCCGCCATAATTTGCGGACCGACCAGACAAGAAAGACAGCACCCTCACCCACCCCCTCTCCCCTATCCCGCACCACCACGACCACCATCACCACCACCGCCACTGCACAATATTTTCGCTTTCACATCCATCACCTTCACCTCCTGCCTCCAACCCCCACACCCACACCCCTACCTCCAACCCCCTGATTTCGTGTCGTGTTGCTGTCGAGACCTTGACGAGTGTTTTGGCTCCATCTTTTGTTGCGGCAAACTTTGTCGCCAGCCATATACTGTCGCCGGCGACAGTACGTGCTGAAAGAGTCCTGAATTATTCAGGAGGGGAAAGGTGGGTCTTCAGACTGGATTTGAAAGACTGCAGCGAAGATGAGTGACGAAGAGGCTGAGGAAGTTGATTCCAAAGAATGGGGGCTTGGTATGAAAACTGCCTTGGCCACACGTTTTGGTTCGAACATCCGTGAAAACCTCCAGAAAGTCACGAACTGTGTTGCAATACTAATATTAAAAAATAATTAAAAAAATATTTTTTTAAACACCATGTGACCCCTCTTCTTGGGAAACTGCACTGGCTGCCCGTCTCTCACAGAATAGATTACAAGCTACCATGTGTTTTGATGTCACAAGCCGTACTACGCTCACATGCCGTTGTGACTTTCGATCTGGACTCGTACATCTTTTCATTCGGCTGCTGATTCCAGAACTGCTGACAATTCCTCGCAGATGAAAAAAGAGAAAAAGCCAAGGCTAGCGCTCTTTCCTATCATGGCCCTGCACTGAGTAAGGACCACACAGTCGTTCTCAGTCCTGTCACGTGGATTCCCGTGTTCAGTTTAGAAGTCTCCGGCGACAATGGGTTCTGTGAACTTGTCACTGGCTACAGTAACATGCTGCAACATCCATTCCTTGACCCTCTTCCTCCGTCGCCTCAAGTCGACGGGGTCCGGGGTGGGGGGAAAGGGGGGGGTTGCAGGGGGAAAGGGGGGGAGCAGTTGGGGTTGGGGGAATGAGGAGGCGAGGGGCTGCGGGTCAAAGGTCAGTCTGCCACATTGTGACACAATGAGAAGTCGGAGTGTTGTGGGTGAGGCAGGCGTAATAATGGGTGGCTGGGGGGTGTTGTTTGTCGTTGTTTTTTTATTTTTTATTTTTTATCATTATCATTAGAAGGATTGGGTAGACCGGGAAGGGGGGGGGGGGCGGGCAGACGGGGTAGGGGTGGTGGTGGTGTGTGTTAATGGGGGGAGGGGGTGTTGGGGGGGGGGGGTGTTGGGGGGGGGCAGGTGGGGTGTCAAAGTGGCGAGACCCGCGGGGACTGAGAATTGCAAACACCCTAACTGCATGTTTGTTGCATATATGTTGTGCATGTGTGTGTGTGTGTAGGGGGGGGGGGGGGGGGGGTCGGGGGGGGGGGACGTCTGTGTCTCAGTATCTTTCTATCTATCTATCTACCTGTGTGTTTATACCTATATAAAACAACTGAACACCATGTACCAATCCGCTCTAAGCAGAAAAGTACACCATAGTGTCAGTGATTCTACTCATCCACATAACTCTGTCTTCCGGAAGCTTCCGGAAGACAATGTAAAATCCCTTTTGCAAGCAAAGAAGAATGTGTACAAAAAGTCTTTTGCTCCCTATGTTGTTGCTGTGATAAATAATTCGCTCAAATGATGTTTTTATTCCATTGCCTGTGATTTGTTTATTGTGCTGATGACAGTTGTCTTTCTTCCCAATGTATGCATGCATGCGTGTGTAAAGAAATAAGTGAGGGCAGGGGGGCGGGGGGGGGGAGGGTTATAGGGGAAGAGGGGATTGAGACGTGCGTGCGTGCGTGTGTGTGTGTGTGTGTTTGTGTGTGTCCGATGTTTTGTTTTGCTGCAGAGGGGGGGGGGAGGTTGTGAGATGGAGTTTTTGCACGCTTGTAGTTTTGGTGACGGTTTTAGACCTGTCAACTGTGATTTCATGTCTTAAAAAAAGTTAGAATTGTTTTAATTTTCTTTCCATATGATGATTGATGTCTGCATGGCGATACGGGAAGTTTGTACGTGTTATTTGTTTATTTTCATTTCATTTGTGTCTTGAAATGTTGTAACTATCTTACTGAATATTTTCTTTTTATGTGATTGAAATGTTTCACTTCATCTTGAATTTTTCTTATCTGAATGTTTTCTTTTTACATCATATGTGTGTTGTGATCAAGGAAGGGTGCGCCAGTTGCTCATTCGTTTTTTTGATTTGATTTGTAATGAGCATTTGTCTCTTAAAATGTTACAATAATGTTAAAATGTTGTAATCATGATACTGGATATTTTGCTTTTTAATATGATACAAGACCGAACTTGATCAACAATGACACAACACTGGTCGACCTAGGACGTGTGCCCATGCATAAAGCAGGCTGAACTGGGTAAACAAAAGAATCGTTCTTTGGTGTGTTCAGTTTCCACCACAACATCCCATTGATTATGTGTTGTAATGGCGGTGTGGTTTCCCATAATTGTGCCTCTGTTTCTACTTCTGTTTTTACATAACATTTTTACATAAAAATCTCTCTCTCTCTCTCTCTCTCTCTCTCTCTCTCTTCTATTTCCGATCATCTCTCTCTCTCTCTCTCTCTCTCGCACATTCACACACACACGCACACACACACACACACACACACACACACACACACACACGCACACACTAACACACACATACACGTATACACACTTTATCCCATACTGTATTTATCTCTCACGCGTGCACACACACACACACACACACACACACACACACACACACACACACACACACACACACACACACACACACACTCACAGACACACGCACACACACACACACGCACACACACACACACACACACACACACACACACACACACATAGGTTCTCTCCGTCTTTGTTGTCCATCATCTCACTCTCTTTGATGCTGGTCTCCAGGCGATGACACCACTCCTCCACTCACAACAAAGCTCGCCCTCCCACCTGGCTTTATTGACAAGTGTCCTGCTAGCTGTGAAGAGGGGAAAACACGACCACTTCAACCTTCGCAACCTGATAAAACACCCGGGGTGACCACCCGCAAAGGTCAGTTTTAACAGTCACTTGGATACTTGTGAGTCATTGTGCCCGTAATCCCTCTGGGGCTGAGAACGGAGGACAGAAAGGAGCGAGCAGCCCTCACGGCATGACAATTGACCGTAACGAAGCTGGTGGCTTTAACTCTTTCCATACGAACGGCGAAAGAGACGACGTTAACAGCGTTTCACCCCAATTACCATCATCAAAATATTGCAAGCGGAAGGCTCTTATATTGAAGACGTGAATGTTGACAAAGAATACCACAATTCTGACGCCGGAAGCTAAAGGTTGGGTCATTCAGACACCCACTGGACATCCGAGGGGTCTGTGTAGAGAAGAGAGGACTGGCCGTACTGAGTGAGTTAACACAGACCTCGGACTGGCTCTCAAGGCCTAATCAGAGCGTTAGCTAAGGAGTTCATGGCCGAAACACTACACTGAGGAGGGGCTTCTTCTCTGAAGACCTTGTACTGTCCAGCTCTCCTCGAGTTTCTTATCACTGCGAAGGTTAGAAATCTGCTCCAGGTTTTGTTTTACAGCATTTGTGGTGTAGTGTACATGGATATGTCCACGCGCTCTGACGCCTCCTTAAAACTGAAAATGAAACAGATTTCCATGCGAAAACGTTTCCCTAGTTTTCTTTCTTCTTTCTTGTTTTATGAAGCACACATGCGCACACATGTCTCGCACGCGCGCGTGCAGTTAAATGCACGCGCACACATACATACACACACACTCTCTCAAACACGCACGCACGCACACACACACACACACACAAAGAATGCATGCACGCAAGCACTCACAAACGCATACTCACACAAAAAAACGCACGCACACAATAACACGCACGCGCGCACGCGTACACACACAAACACAGATATGCGCACGCACACGCACACACACACACACACACACACACACACACACACACACACAGGGGATTCGCGTAATGACAATTCAGATTAACAATGCTAAGTAACAATAGCATGCATGCACAGAGAAAAGAAAAAAAGATGTACTATGTAACCCATGTGTGTAGAGCATAATCATCACTTCTTCTACAACTACTACTACTGCTACGCCGTCTCCTCCTCCTCCTCCTTCTTCCTTCTTCGTCTCCTCTTTCTCCTCTTTCTCCTCTTTTTTCTTCTTTTTTTCCGTTTCCCCTCCTCATCCCTCTCCTTCTCCCTTTTCTTCTCCTCTTCCTTCTTCCTTCTTTACAAAAAAGAGAGATGGTAAACGGGGCAAGGCAATTATTTCTCGTTAAAATCTTGGGTTCCCATTGTTCTTCGGAATAGTTCCTTCAGGTTACATGCCAATCGAAAATGAAATGAAGCGGGAAAATAAAATACAACCATCGGTGACAATGCTAAACAAAAAATACAGACATGTTGTGAAAGAAAGGCACCAGAGGCACAGACACAGACAGACAGACAGACAGACAGACAGACAAAGCGACAGAGCGAAAACGAAGAGACGCAGACTACTGTCTCGCATTAAAGGCTTTTCCGCAATGTAGGACGCTGGACGCGTCGGACCCAAATGCAGCTGTCACATTCTTCGTCATTACGCACCTTCCAACAACTTGCGTGACAAGAAGCCTTCCGCGAAGGAATCGCTGGCACCTTTAGTTAATGAGAGATCATTCAGCTTTCGCTCTTAAGATCCAGTGCTTGTTTTTTTTTTTTTAGGGCTGAAGGCGATGGTGATTCTGGAAATGCACAGCTTGTCAGTGTGTGGACAGGAGAGAGCCGGGAGAGGCCATGCGTCACTCGCCACTGGCTGCAGCACGGTTCATTCTGCTGCTGTTGCTGCTGCTGCTGCTGCTGCTTGCTTGCTTGCATATTGCAGCTAGCGGCGTTTCTTTGTTTGGTTGTGCAGCGACCAAAGGTTTTGTCTGTGTGATATGTGACTTTGGACAGAACTTTTGCAACTTGTGTTTTCTTGTGCTCTGTCCAGCAATCACTTTCGCGCAGTTGCTGAAATCATGATGATGATGATGATGATGATGACAGTAACAATCATAATACGTATAATGATGATGATGATATGATGAATAAAAGGGAGGAGAGCGTGGGGAAGCTGTATGGCGAGTTGCGGGAGATGGGGGGGGGGGGGGGGAGGGAGGGGGGATATAAACAAAAACAAAAAAAAAGACATATCACAGGAAGTGAGTAGCTTTCTCATTTTCGGGTGGAGCAGATGGGTACAGATGATCCGGCAGTGGACCACAGAGCTGAACAGGAAGGATTACGCTCGATGCAGTGACTTCGTAATAGTCCGCCGAAGTCACAAAGACTGCCGTGGTCCTCCTCCAAGGTAAAGAAGCCAAGCCTTCGTCGACAATGAAGGTGGTCGTACATGCATGCCCTAGCGTTTAGACTGGAAGAGATGACCTTGGCAGTTTGTAAGGCCGTTTAGACTGGAAGAGATGACCTTGGCAGTTTGTAAAAGCCGTTTAGACTGGAAGAGATTAACTTGGCAGTTTGTAAAGCCGTTGAGACTGGAAGAGATGACCTTGGCAGTTTGTAAAAGCCGTTTAGACTGGAAGAGATTAACTTGGCAGTTTGTAAAGCCCTTTAGACTGGAAGAGATGACTTTGGCAGTTTGTAAAAGCTGTTTAGACTGGAAGAGATTAACTTGGCAGTTTGTAAAGCCGTTTAGACTGGAAGAGATTACCTTGGCAGTTTGTAAAGCCGTTTAGACTGGAAGAGATGACCTTGGCAGTTTGTAAAAGCCGTTTAGACTGGAAGAGATGACCTTGGCAGTTTGTAAAAGCCGTTTAGACTGGAAGAGATTAACTTGGCAGTTTGTAAAGCCGTTGAGACAGGAAGAGATGACTTTGGCAGTTTGTAAAGCCGTTGGAACTGGAAGAGATGACCTTCGTAGTTTGTTAAAGCCACTGAGGTCAGGTCGTTGTGTGGCTGGGGTCCGTGTCTCTACACTACCCAAGGGAAAGACTGCTGGCTGGGTCCTTCCTGTCTTGAGAAAGAAGTATTGGGCCCTGTCTGTATAAGTTTTCTCTGAGTTCGCTTCCCTTCTTCCTGTTTTGTCTGGAGCTGACGTCACTTCCCTCCCACCCTTTCATCAGCACGGCAGCCGTTCAGTTCATGACCTGTCGTTCACCTCATGTGGACTCTGCGGCTTGCATGCAGGTCGGCCCTTCCGCCTGCACCTGCGGTTTACTCGGTGATCGGGTCGGCTGCGGTCGGTCGATCGGCAGTTTTGTTGAATGCTTGAATGGTGTCTTCATTCAACCGAGACTGCTCCTCTCTCTCTCTCTCTCTCTCTCTCTCTCTCTGTGAACTTTGTGGAGACTTCTGCTGCAGGGATTAAGGAGTCAGGATTTTACAGGCTTTCCCACCTCTCCCAGTATTGCCGCTCTCCTCGCAAAAACGTGACAAGGGGGCGTGTCTGTCTTTTTGATTCTCGGTTCCGGGACTTTTTTTTACCCAGCTCAGTTGTCTGTGCTGAGCGGTGGGGGACCCAGTGAAGGGAAAGTGAACCGTGGAAGTGAATGAACTTTTGAGGTGTTGAACAGTGTGGATGTGGGAAGCCGCATTGATCTGGGAAGGAGAGGAGGGGTGGGGGGGGAGGCTGGGGGGGGGGGAGTGTTTTCTTTGTTGTGACTCTGGATTATACTTGGATGTGTGTGTGTGTGTGTGTGTGTGTGTGTGTGTGCGTGCGCGCGCGCGCTGGTGGTGTTTGAAGTTGATAAGCTGAATATTAGCTGTTGTTCTGTATTTTGTTTCAGTCTTCATTTGATGGGTTCTGTTCTTTTTATAGTGTTGCATTCTAGCGTCTCTGTTCATCTTTTATTTACAAGTGGAATGGAGTGATGGCCTAGAGGTAACACGTCCGCCTAGGAAGCGAGAGAATCTGAGCGCGCTGGTTCGAATCACGGCTCAGCCGCCGATATCTTCTCCTCCTCCACTAGACCTTGAGTGGTGGTCTGGACGCTAGTCATTCGGATGAGACGATAAACCGAGGTCCCGTGTGCAGCATGCACTTAGCGCACGTAAAAGAACCCACGGCAACAAAAGGGTTGTTCCTGGCAAAATTCTGTAGAAAAATCCGCTTCGATAGGAAAAACAAATAAAACTGCACGCAGGAAAAAATACAAAAAAATGGGTGGCGCTGTAGTATAGCGACGCGCTCACCCTCGGGAGAGCAGCCCGAATTTCACACAGAGAAATCTGTTGTGATAAAAAGAAATACAAATAGAAATACAAGATTTGTATTTGTTAATTTGCTTGGAGGTTGATGTTGTTTCTGTCTCGTGACACTTCATTCTGTCACAGCCTCCATTCCGGACTTTTTTTTTCCATCATTATTTCGGCCGTGAACTGGTTAGAATTAGTTACCTAAAGCTAGTTAGTCAGCCAGTTAGCTTGTCAGTCGACCGTTAGAGTTAGTTACCCCTTATTTACAGTTATTTACATAAGCCTATTGTCATAAGCATATTGATTTTGCAAGCGGTTTTTTTTTTTCCAGGATCCAATTCAAATTAGTGGACACAGGAACTTCAGCAGATCTGTGGACGATTTTTTACTTGTTTGTTAGGTGATTTCGTCCTTTCTTTCTATTTCAAACACTAAATTGCCTTCTTTGCGCAAAGTTTTACCACCGAACTCAATACACAGAAAGCCCGCATAAGGGCACTCCTTCACTGGCACAGCAGCTGGCCTATTCCCTCTGAACAATCTCCGATTTGGTTTTTGTTGTTGTTTCTCTATCTCCCTCGCTCCTTCCCTCCCTCCCTCTCTCTCTCTCTCTCTATTTTGCCGGCTGTGGAGGGCTGAGGGTTTCGATCGAGCTCAGGAGAGGTATGTGTTGAGTTTTCAGTGGTGGGGGTGGGGGTATGGAGAGGGGAGGGTGATGGAAGGGGGGGGGGGGAGGGAGGTAACATTGAGTGGGCAGGGATTATGGGTTCAGACCCAGGCAGGGTCCGACGAATCCCCTTGATTATTAGTGCACACACAATTCACGCGGCGTAAAGACTTCCGGTTCCGGTTATCCGCGAAGCCACACACCGGAAAGGCGGGGAAGGAAGTAAGGACGTCGGCCCAGAAAGGAAGGCGGCAGAAAAATGGAAATTTAAGGCAGTCAGCGGTTATCGCCCCTGAAGAGGAAGACTCACTGCCAAGGTTGACGGCGTCTTGAATGCACGAACTTCGTCCGTTTATGTAACGAGGCTGAACTGAGGGCTTTTCGATGGACTTGACTTGGTTTTGGTGTGTGTGTGTGTGTGTGTGTGTGTGTGTGTGTGTGTGTGTGTGCGTCAGAGTGTGTGTGTGTGTGTGTGTGTGTGTGTGTGTGTGTGTTGTTTTGTTTTTCACAGTCAAGCCGTTCTGGACCGACAAAGGAGGAGAGAGACAAAAAAAAACCGCTGGGGGATGGGGGCGTGGCTGGGAGGGGCATGGAGGGAGTGGAGGGGAGGGGGGAGGGGAGGGGAAGGGCATGGAGGGAGGGGAGGGGAGGGGGGGATGGAGGGGTGGAGAAGAATAAGAATTGGAATAGATGGACGGGAGAAAGCGGCGGCCTTTGCACCTCCCTTCGTCTGGCGGGCCAGCGAGGTAATTACAGCACAATGGAGGATTGTGCAGTGCTCAGGCAACGCTCAGGAACAGTCCCTGCCGTGTCCTTTGTTTTTTCCCCTCCCTCCATTTCCTGGTTGTCCGTGTGTGGAGGCGGAGAGCGAGGCGGGAGGGGTGGTGGTGGTGATCCGGGTCTCGTTCTGTCTCCCCGGTTATAGAAAGTAGAGATTGGTGGAGGGAGGGGGGGCGTGGGGGGGGGGGGGGGAAGGAAGAGCAAAAGGGAAGCTGGCTATGACTGCAGAATGTTTGCATCTCATTACTGGACATTGTCAGTTCGGGCCTTCCCATCTCAAGCACCGTCCCTCAGGCAGAGGGGGGAAGGGGGTGGGGGTGGGGTACAAAAAGGATGAATGGTCAAATCATGGACTTAATGGTAGATCAATTGTGTTTGTTCATGTGAAAGGTTATTATAAAATGTGACATTGTAAATAGGTCTTATAATCAGTTTTGAAAAAAAAGAGAGAGAGAGAGAAAAAAGAGGTGCACATGCATTTACAGAATGGAGGTGGGGTTTTGTTGTTGTTGTTGTTCTTTTTGTTTTGTTTTGTTTTTTTAATATGCGCAGCGAATATAGGGCCGTGTGAGCAGGTGTGACAACAAATACACAACTGAAACACCCAGTCTCTAATGTCTACAATACTGTACAATTAGAGGAAATCTCAATTCATTGTCATTTCTACATCAATGCTTGCTAAGCTCCTCGCAAGCATTATGAATAGTAGGGCTAGATGACACTTTCATAATAGGTGCTCTGTCGTGTGAGAATATGATTCAAACTGATTTGAACCAATGACACCTGATCGACTTATAAAGAAAATGAAAGAACCAATTTGCTGTCAGTTTGAAACATGGCACTGTACAACATTGGAGCGTACAAAGAGCAGGCAGGGGC
>NC_134884.1:44040136-44167636 GCF_041734735.1 Babylonia areolata
CTGATGTATTCACCATTTCGCTCGCGAAACACCACACTCTGTTATTGCAGGTTATTACTCATGCTTTTCCTGTCTGGAGTATGCTCCCCTGTCGTGCCGAGTGCAAAAAAAAAAACAGGGCCGGTTGTCTCGACGTTCCGGAAGTTGACGTCATCTGACGTTCTGTCAAGGCCTGTTCAGGGCCTGTATTTTGCCCAGGTCTCCATCCCAGCTAATCTCAGACCTCGTACTTTTTTCTTTTTTTTTCTTTTTTTAATAATGATCCAATGCCGCCTTTTTTGTCGTCAAGATCAGTTTGCACACATTGATATGATACAATTACCGTTGATAAACTAAGCCTGCTTTGAAAAAAAACAACATTTTTTTTGTTTTCTTTTTTTTTATTTTCTTTTTTCAGGCGCCGTGTTAGAATCGGCTGTATGTTGTCCTTCTGATCCAGTGTTCACCAGTGATTAGGGTTCGAGGCCCCGCCGTTTCAGCATGGTGTGGTGTCCTTGGGAAACTAAAGCACCCAGCTGTGAATTAGTGTCTAACTTCAGTTCGGGAAGGTTAGATCGGCGGAAGGGGAATTAGGGCCCTTGGAGTGGGAACTGAAGCACCCAGCTGTGAATTAGTGTAACTTCAGTTCGGGAAGGTTAGAACAGCGGAAGGGGAATTAGGGCCCTTGGAGTGGGAACTGAAGCACCCAGCTGTGAATTAGTGTCTAACTTCAGTTCGGGAAGGTTTGAACAGCGGAAGGGGAATTAGGGCCCTTGGAGTGTTGGAGGGGGAACTGAAGCACCCAGCTGTGAATTAGTGTCTAACTTCAGTTCGGGAAGGTTTGAACAGCGGAAGGGGAATTAGGGCCCTTGGAGTGTTGGAGGGGGAACTGAAGCACCCAGCTGTGAATTAGTGTCTAACTTCAGTTCGGGAAGGTTAGAACAGCGGAAGGGGAATTAGGGCCCTTGGAGTGGGAACTGAAGCACCCAGCTGTGAATTAGTGTCTAACTTCAGTTCGGGAAGGTTAGAACGACGGAAGGGGAATTAGGGCCCTTGGAGTGTTGGAGGGGGCCCTGCCTTCCTCTGCCGAGCCTCTGACACTGTGGATATGACCGTGCCCCGATGTCTCTGGAAGGCTAAGGGACTTAACCCGTGTTCGTACTATTGACCGTTCCAGATAAACTTTTGAACTCCCTTGACTGAACTGAACCTTTATTATTTTGTCAAACTCGTTAACTATTCACACGACTGTCTCCACTAGTGTGCACTGACTTATGAGTGAACAAGAACTGGATACTATTCTAAATATCTTTGCGCTGCAGATTTCTCTGCATGAAATTCTGGCATCTCTCCCCAGGGAGAGCGTGTTATCACACTGCAGCGTCACCATATCTTTTTTTCCTGTCTGTAAGTGTATTTGTCTTACTGTCAAAGTGGAGTTTTCTGTTAGCAAGAGACAACCCTTTTTTATGCTGTGGGTTCTTTTACGTGAGCTAAGTGTTCATGCTGTAGACATGACTTCACTTTATCGTCTCTTCTGAATGTGTGTGGGAAAAAATGTTTTTTGGTAAATTCTTTTCACTCATTTTCAAATAATACATGCTGTGTATGTGTGAAAACATGTTCATGTGATATTCACAGTTTTATGCCATGTTACTATATTTCATCAGTTTTAGATGCTTGATGTTCTAGAAAGTGATTTTCTAAAGAACTTTTATTTCACCATACATACACACACACATATTATATATATATATATATATAGAGAGAGAGAGAGAGAGAGAGATTGGTAGTTCTTTACTACATTTTCCCTGTGTATAGCCTGAAATGTTACAGGTCTTTCTATGGCGTTATTACAGGGATACATCACAGAACTGACTTTTCCTCCCATGTAGGCGTATACACAAAAGAAAGGGGGTGGGGGAGGGGAGGGAATCGGGTGTGTGGGAGTTTTTCATTTGTCCTTTAGTCCAGGGTTTGAGTTCCTTAGGTGCCAGAGTTCGGAGCTTGACCATCCCAAAGTGTTCTCCGCAGTCTTTTTTCTTGGGCATGTGACAAGCTTTCAAGAATGCACTGGCTATTATGGACAAGCTGAGACGCAGTGATGCCTCCTTGAAGAACTGAAACTGAGATAGAGAGAGGTGAGGGGGTGGGGGGGGCATCTATATCTATTTAAACACAGATATCAAAGAGGAGTGAGCTGGGTGCAGGAAATGCATTAAACCACAAGCAGCCATGGTTTTGTGCAGTGTCCCAATTAAGCCTAGAGACATGTGTAAAAATAAAACAGACAGCAAAGATAATCATGATTTCTTATGTCAAGTAACAAACATATCACTCATTAACAAATAACACAGAAGTGATCTTCAATGTCAGCCATAATAAATGAAGTACTGATACACATACAGTTTACATCCTAATGTTAGGCATAACGCATAAATGTTTTTTGATCAAACGGCATGAAGCCTTCCCCTCCCCCCCACCCCCACCCCTCTTCTCTCTGTTCTTCTTTTTTTTCTGTATTCAATGCTTTTAAGTGTGTGAGCACATGATGGAAAGAAGCTTGTAGCTTATCCTTTTGCCCTCAATAAAACATTGGAGTTCTCTCTCACACAGGTACCCGCCACGACAATGATACATATTTTATGAATATGTACAGCCAGAACACACACACACAGGAGAATAAAGGCACACTGTTCATGCATGCAGAAACCACACCAGTCATCAGCCTTTAATCTAATTATTTACTGTTGGCAATTCAGGTCTACAAAAAAGAGAGATGACATGTAATGTCTATTCAAGACAGACAGTACAGGTCTAAATTAAAGAGTGATAACATGTAATGTCTATTCAAGACAGACAGTACATGTCTAAATTAAAGAGTGATAACATGTAATGTCTATTCAAGACAGACAGTACAGGTCTACATTAAAGAGTGATGACATGTAATGTCTATTCAAGACAGACAGTACAGGTCTACATTAAAGAGTGATGACATGTAATGTCTATTCAAGACAGACACTACATGTCTAAATTAAAGAGTGATGACATGTAATGTCTATTCAATACAGACAGTACAGGTTTACATTAACCCTTTCGCTGCCAGGAAAATAAGATTTAAGTGAAATCTATTTGCCAGGGTTTTTTCACAAAAGACGGGTACAAATTTTTAAAAAATTCTGTGCTCTTTGTTATTGGAGAAAGACCCATAAAAGTATATCTTTTCTGAAAGGTAAATAAATAAAGAATACAAAACACATGATATTTTCCCATTTTATATATTTTTAGTGACATGCTGTTGTTCTGAAATCAGTGTTTTGTATTTTGTCACATTTTCAACTTGTTCATTACAAACATTAGTCCGGTAATTTGCACTAAAATATCATATTTTCTGGACAAATGTATATCTGCATACTAGAACAACCACAATAAAAAAAAAATTAAAAGAGATAGATACACAATGCATTCTGACTTCTCCAAGTGATAATGTGGATGAGAGGCCACACCCCCTCAGTCTCCACCCCCCTCCTCTTCACCACTGTCACTTTATCCAGTTCTCATCAGACTGCGTTGGCCGAGTGCCAAGAATATCACTCACAATGTGTCCTGCTAATAATTCAGTCAGTCTGTCGTCTGCAACAACAGTACAGCTGGCATCACTCACTGATAGTCATATCTTTGCCACTCTCTTGATTGCTCCCTTTATTTTCTATCAAATCATCCTATAAATGTTCATCAGTATCTTCTCCTTTGACCCTAGGCTTCAATTCTTTCAGAGCATCAGCTAGAGAAAGCAATCTTGGTTGATTTAGTTCACCACGATCGCATGTCTTGAGCATGGCGTCAGTCCGACATTTTGTTGAGCGAGCGTGGAGAGGAGCCAGGCAAACACTGCAGCCAGTAACCCAACCAAAACATTCAAATAAAGGACTGCTTCGTGACGTAGATGCTGTTTCTAGCTATGAATAGAATTTAGAGTGATTCCCCAAGCTGAAGCTACCAGCATTTTTGTCAATGAACTGAATGCAAAGCAGGGAAAAGTCAGAATATCTCGACGACGAGTTATCTCGTCATTGTGGCAGCGAAGCATACATGCTTGCCATGACGAGTTATCTCGTCATACAGGCAGCCTAGGGGTTAAAGAGTGATGACATGTAATGTCTATTCAAGACAGACAGTACAGGTCTACATTAAAGAGTGATGACATCTAATGTCTAATCGACAGGTCCCACAAGATGCAAGTGAACTATGAGCTCAATGATTGAAGTTAAGTAAGATGACTGACTGAATGATGACCATTTATCATATGATGTACCATTCACTGATATTGGTCAATGTCATCAAACAAATATTTTACATGTTGAAGACGCTGTAATGTGGATATGCCTGGCTGCTAGAATCTCCTCTTCTAACCTTCACCAACTACATTTTAACCCATGCATGTTTTCACAGAATCTGATCAACTCTGATTCATCTATCAAAGACTAAGCATTAACTGTGACTGTACAAATTTCATATGGACATAAAAACATGATGTGCAATGAGAACATATATCTGATAAACATCGTTCTGATGTGTAATATCAATCAACAATAAATTCTTTATGGTCAATACAAATCTGTAATAGGCTATCAACTTTTTTGGAGTGTGTTCAATATACTGTTATCAAATGAAAGACAAACAAATCTAATTTAATAATTATGAGATAGAATTGATCTTTTCAGATCCTCCTTTTCTTGATTGCTGATGAGGTTCTGTTGGTTGGGGTCCCAGACAGTGGCATCATACTAAGTGATGGGTCGGGCAAGGCCCTTGTAGCAGCTGGTGACACTGGTGAAACAGCCATGAATATTTCTGTAGGCAAAGGGTGGTACTGTTTACTCTTGAAAGAGACTGACTGTGCAGTTTATAACTGGCCAGAACTGAACTCTTCCTAGAGGTGATGAGGACGTGGCATCTGTCAGTGTTCATCGGCCATGCTGACTCCCTGTCTTCCACAGTACTCAGATCTTCCTGGAACTGGAGAGAGACTGAGGCACAGCTGATGTGCAGCAAAATGTGAACCTGGGTTCTCATGTTACTCAGGCTGTTGCTGTATGTCTGGAAGAGAGTGGGGCCAAGATCTGAGACTTGAAGAACACCAGAGATGACCTGGTCAACCCAAGACCGAATCCCTCTACCACTACTTGTTGGGTCCTGCTCAGGAGGAAACTCAGTATCCACTGAAAGGAGACGCCACCAATCCCACAGTGAAAGAGCTTCAAACTCTCTCACTCCCTTGCCAGTTTATTTATTTAGTCTGAAGCATTTCTTTCGCTTTCAGAAAACAAGTCTGTACCCATATTATCTAATGAAATACTGTTTTACTTCAACTGCACAGTTCAGGCTTAAAAGCATGCTGAAAAATAACAAAACGTAATGCTACTCAGCACCCTACCAACGTATGAGATCAGAGCGTGGAGAAAAAAGCTCTATTTTTGCATGGAAGGAATTGCTAGGATAAAAAAGGTCACCAGGGAAAAAAACAACAACAAAAAACAAACAAAAAACATGTAAAGTGAGAGTTACAACCTTGTTTATATCTTACAGATAAATTCCATGTAATTTTATATTTTACCGATAAATTCTATATAATTTTATATTTTACAGATAAACAAAGTAATCAAGTACAAAAAACAAACAACAAAAAAACACAAACAAAACAAATGTAAAGTGAAAGTTACAACCTTGTTTATATTTTACAGATAAAAATTTGAAAACCAGTGTCAACAAAACAAAAAAACTGCACAGAAAATACATCATATTAACGTACGTGTGTGTGTGTGAAAATAAATATGCACATTTCATTTACAAATTCTTTTTTATTTGTCCTACCTACATTACTCATACCCAGTCCCCTGCAACAATGAACAACGATGAGCAGAAAGTGTCATAGACCACTGAATCATGTAAAAAAAATTTTTTTAAATAAAAAAAAAAATCCTGATCAAACCATTCCCAGCCATCCCTTACAGAAGCAAACAAGCACACAAACACTAAACAATCTCACTCCAGCATTACTAGACAATGTACACACAACCTCCCTAATCCAGTACCAGAATGTCACCATTTCTACCCCTGCTCTTGGCAAAGTTTTCTAAATGCAGCAGATCAACACAAAACAAAGTGAAACAAATATCAAATGATAATACAATCCAACAATCTTATAATATGACAATTATCTGCCATATGAATATATCCAGTACCATCACATTTACATCTGAAACTGACAAGCATTTCACAAGCACAAATCAACATTTTCTTCTTGACATTTAACCGAGCAGAGCAACTGCAATATCATATGTTTATCTTCCTACACCACTGAATCCTGAATGATACATATAATTCCTGAACGCCCATTCTCTTTGGATAGCTATGTGTAAAAACGCACTGTTTGTTCCACAAGACATGAGGTGATCAAGTCAACACACAAGCACTGATGATGTTGGTCCCTAAATCACCAGTCCTTCAGTTGTTAAAAAGAGAACCATACTGCATGTGCAACTGAAATACACACCAAAAACAAAACGTACACACTTAACGTTCAAAAATAAATGCTGAACCCAGTTGGTAACATCACAATGTAAGATTCTCTATACTATGCAAAAACACAAAAAAACTACCTGGACATGGCTTAAAAATATAAATTAATCGCTTTTAAAAAAAAAAAGAAAGAAAATCTCATTGCATAATCACACTCTTTCTCTGTCTCTCTCTTTCTCTCTCTCTCTCTCGCCACAATCTCTTTTTGTCTGTTTTGTTTTTAACCGTTATTTGTCATACAACATATATTCACACACACCAGCTTTCTTTTCTTTGTTTTGTTTTCAACTGATATCAGGCATAAAACTTATTTAATAATCACAAAACATCACATTTAATATAAAATTAATATAATTACACTATAATATTATTATAACAATCACACAAAGTCACTACAGGTCAAAACAAGACTCCACAGTCACCACTGATGTTCCTCTGCAGAAGAATGGCTCCACCCACTGGCAGCAAGAGAACACCACTGTACCCAGAGATCAAAATGTCCCGGCTCTGTGACTAGAGCATCTTACACATTTTCCTGCATCATTGTCTTCATTCAGGACTCCAGTTAAAGCACACAAAAAAAAAACAACATTCAAGTGTGCACGTTCTTGATGGTGGATGGTCACTCCATGCCGTTAACTCATACCAGTTCACTCATGTAAGGAACTGTATGAAAGACACAGATTTTTGCAGTCAAACTTTTAACAGTGGTTCTTTGAGCACTGTTTAAAAGTTGGAGGCAAGGCACTGTGCAACAATACAGTTCCAACTGTCTTCTTTATTCATTGTTGTTGCCTCAAGGGGGTCTCACTATGTTTCTAAGTCAAAGCCAGCCACAAGTACCAGTACGGTGGGACACCAGAATGTTGGACAACAAACATGAACCTGTGCAGAGAGATTACTGTAGACAGACTGCTACGCCAGGCAATGCAATTCATGAATGACTGATACCTTTTCAAGTCCAGTAATTCAAGACTTTAAGAATAATCTTCATACAATATGCCGTTACCTTCTTTATGTTCAGCACTGAGAATTCTATCTCAGCAGTTTTGTTTTCATTTTGTATTCGCTGGTAAATCTTTCAAACTGTTCAGATTACAGATGCCAATGTCGCATGACTTTAAAAATTTTTGAATTTGTAAGTATTTACTAGTTATAGATAATAGTGAACTGGTATGAGTTACTGTTTATGGTGAGCTTCCACACGATGGATTTTTTAATGCATGATACAATTTTTTTATGTCTGCAATTACTCTGGATAAGATATAAAAATGCAAGACACCGTTTAGAAATCCATTACACAGACATCTCAACATTTAAAAAATGATGACTTTCTGATTTCTTTTTTTTTCTCAACTATTCACTTAAATGTGCCCTTTACAGCATAGTACAAGCCTTTAGAGCATAGTACAAGGACAGATAGAGAGGAATAAATGAATACTGAGAGATATAAAGAAGTGAACTGGAGTGTGTGTGTGTGTGTGTGTGTGCCATGTGCATGCATTAGGTGTACATCTTTGTCTGTGCATGCATGATCTTGTGAAAAAATACAGATACAGTTGAAGATGCTGTTCCCCTCACCACCAGTTACCATGCCTCCAAGCTAAAATTCATCATCACCAATTAGCTTGTTGAAATTTGGCAATAAAATATCAAGTTATACCAGACTGAAATATTTATACTTGTAAACACACTGCTGACCTCCAAAACTTCTAAACATCAGAAATAAGCCACTCTCTTCACTAACATATGAATAAAACCACTTTTCAGTCTGCTCCCACAGCCATTTTCTGTAATTAGTGATCAGTCAAACAGTCCAGTTCTGAAACACTGCTTTCAAATGGGTGGCTTCTTTCCTCCCACAGGAGGAGTCTAAAGTGACCAAGAGGCAACGATATGTTTCCCAAAAAAAAAAGTCAATCAACAGATTTGTAAATCACAACTGGTAAAAGCAAGGCAGTCTGAAGCAAGGTTCTGTGTCACATGCCAGTCAATATTCTCATCAATATTTCTATTACAAGTCGCCAAATTTTTAAACAAAAAGGGAATTGGGTTTGTGCACATTTTAAACAAAGTTCAAGTTCGGTGATAACAAATGAATCGGGGAGTAGCGTGTGAGGGGAAGGAGTGAGGAAGGACTAAACATTTAGTGCAATTCGTTGTTTCATGATCGTTTCCATCCGTCCAGTCAGTCAAATAAAGTCTTCCAGCACAATTAGGTAATAAGATGAATGATAATTGATTTCCAAATTAAATTTCTGAGAGAAAAAATAAAGGTATCCATCTTTTATCCCATTGATAAAAATCATAAATATAATGTTCTCAACTCATTTGTTGGATCCAAACCTAAACAGGCCTTTTCCAGATGTGTAAATAATACACAGAGTTAAATTTTGTAATCATTTATTACTTATCAGTTTATCTATGTACCCACCCACTACCAATATCATTCAGGGATGATCATCATTTCACAGCTAAAAAAAACCAAACAAACAACCCCACTGTGAGAACACGCCTGACACACAACAGAATGGCATGCATGCTGTTTGCTGAAACTATTGAAGAGTAGCACTGCACCTGAAAATAAAGCAACCAACAAGAAAGATCCGCAATGGCGCTTCTGGTGACAAATACACCGTCAGTAAGATCAACAAACTTTTATACAATTTTAATTCACTCGCAGTCAAATTTCCAACTCCTGAGTAAGAGGAAATGTTTGTAATTACCAGGAAAACAGTTTGAAACTAAAAAGACCAAAATTCTGACTGCACATTTTTTTTCTGTCATTCGTGCAATACTCTTTACCTGTTCAAAATATCAAATGTTAAATTGCTGTATTCTGCTGGAATGTTCTCACCAAAGCTTGCTAGATTTCTATGCTTACTTAAGCTGCAGCGATGTTCACACCAAAAGCAGATATTCACACTTTAATAAAGACGCTTTAAAACAACTTGTTTCACTTTGGTCACTAAGGCAAGAAAGCTTTTCACCATAAATTTTTGTGTGCCTTGTCTGTACATGTTTCTAGGTAAAATTCCACAAGAGCAGAAACCGGCAGCCTGCTTTGTGGACACCTGTACATGCAGAGGCTAGAAACAAGCAAGTTAGATTTTTTCCCTGTTATAACACCCCTTAACGCACAGAGTGGAACATCTCCGCACTTCAATGAAAACACCCAAAAATCATCACCCTTACCTTAATGCACCAAACAGAACATCTCTCAACTTCATAAAACCTGAAGACCATCACATTTGCGTCAGAGCACAAAGCAGAACATTTATAAACTTCACAAAAAAATTGAAAAAAAACAAACCCAAAGAGAATCACATTTACCTAAGTTAAAGCACTACAAAAGAACATGTATGCACTTGGGAAATGAAATGGCCTGATGGTACCATTTAACTGGAGTCCTGGAGTCAGACAAGGAAGATGCCTCTGTCATATAGCTATTCCATTTTGACCTTGTCCTGGGCCAGGCGGGGCTGGTCGACGAAGGTGGTGCCAAACAGCATCATGGTGGCCAGGGAGATGGCTGTGGCCGACCCCCAGAACAACACGTACATCAGCTGCTCACTGGCATTCTCTGCAAACATCACAGGGGGACAACAGTGTACAGGGGTGTGTGGGATGGGGGTGGAGTGGTGTTCTGTAGTGTTGTGTGGGATAGTGCGTAGGGTGGGGTGGCGTTGTGTGGGTGGGGTGTGAGGTTGTGTTGTGTTGTGGTGGTGTGTAGGGTGGTGGTGTGAAGGGTGGGGTGGCGTTGTGTGGGTGGGGTGTGAGGTTGTGTTGTGTGGTGGTATGTAGGGTGGGGTTGTGGTGTGTGAGGTGGGGTGGTGTTGTGTGGGCGGGGCGGTGTTGTGTGGAGGTGTGTAGGGTGGGGTTTTGGGGTGGGGTGGGGTTGTGTGGGTGGGGTGGGGTTGTGTGGAGGTGTGTAGGGTGGGGTTTTGGGGTGGGGTGGGGTTGTGTGGGTGGGGTTGTGTTGTGTTGTGTGGAGGTGTGTAGGGTGGGGTTGTGGAGTGGGGTGGTGGTGGGTGGGTAGGTGAGTGGGGTGGTGGAGTGTAGGGTGGTCTGTGATGTGGTTTGTGTAGGGTGGTCTGTGATGGGGTGGTTTGTGTAGGGTGGTCTGTGAATGGGTGGTGGTGTGTTGGGTGGTCTGTGATGGGGTGGTGTAGTGTGGGGTGGTCTGTGGTGGTGTGTAGGATGGTCTGTGGTGGGGTGGTTTGTGTACGGTGGTCTGTGGTGGGGTGGCTTTTGTGGGTGGTCTGTGGTGGGGTGGTTTGTGTACGGTGGTCTGTGGTGGGGTGGTTTGTGTACGGTGGTCTGTGGTGGGGTGGTTTGTGTAGGGTGGTCTGTGGTGGGGTGGTTTTTGTAGGGTGGTCTGTGGTGGGGTGGTTTGTGTAGGATGGTCTGTGGTGGCGTGGTTTTTGTAGGGTGGTCTGTGGTGGGGTGGATTGTGTACGGTGGTCTGTGGTGGGGTGGTGTTGTGTAGGGTGGTCTGTGGTGGGGTGGATTGTGTACGGTGGTCTGTGGTGGGGTGGTGTTGTGTAGGGTGGTCTGTGGTGGGGTGGTTTTTGTAGGGTGGTCTGTGGTGGGGTGGTTTTTGTA
Source organism: Babylonia areolata (assembly GCF_041734735.1). Lineage (NCBI taxonomy): Eukaryota > Metazoa > Mollusca > Gastropoda > Neogastropoda > Buccinidae > Babylonia > Babylonia areolata. Next base: position 44,051,303 of record NC_134884.1, read on the forward strand.
GGGTGGTCTGTGGTGGGGTGGATTGTGTACGGTGGTCTGTGGTGGGGTGGTGTTGGGTGGGGTGGTGTGGTATTGTGTGTGGTTTAGGGTGTTGTGTGGAATGCGGTATGGAGTGGGGTGGTAGTGTTGTGTTGTGGGATGGGGTAGTATGATATAGCGTAGTGCAGTGGTGTTCAGTACATATCGCAGAACAGAACACTATGGTATGGTATGATGTGGTGTGATGTAGTATAGAGGTGTACGGTACATATCACAGCACAGAACACTATGGTATGGTATGATGTGGTGTGATGTAGTATAGAGGTGTATGGTACATATTGCAGAACAGAACACTATGGTATGGCATGATGTGGTGTGATGTAGTATAGAGGTGTATGGTACATATCGCAGAACAGAACAGATGAAGTATAGAGGTGTATGGTACATATCGCAGCACAGAACACTATGGTATGGTATGATGTGGTGTGATGTAGTATAGCGGTGTATGCTACATATCGCAACACAGAACACTATGGTATGGTATGATGTGGTGTGATGTAATATAGAGGTGTATGGTACATATCGCAGAACAGAACAGATGAAGTATAGTGGTGTATGGTACATATCACAGAACAGAACAGATGAAGTATAGAGGTGTATAGTACATATCGCAGAACAGAACAGATGAAGTATAGAGGTGTATGGTACATATCGCAGCACAGAACACTATGGTATGGTATGATGTGGTGTGATGTAGTATAGCGGTGTATGCTACATATCGCAACACAGAACACTATGGTATGGTATGATGTGGTGTGATGTAATATAGAGGTGTATGGTACATATCGCAGAACAGAACAGATGAAGTATAGAGGTGTATGGTACATATCGCAGCACAGAACACTATGGTATGGTATGATGTGGTGTGATGTAATATAGAGGTGTATGGTACATATCGCAGAACAGAACAGATGAAGTATAGAGGTGTATGGTACATATCGCAGAACAGAACAGATGAAGTATAGAGGTGTATGGTACATATCGCAGAACAGAACAGATGAAGTATAGTGGTGTATGGTACGTATCACAGAACAGAACATTATGGCATGGTACATATCACAACATGGTAAACTGTGGTGTAGTGTGATGCAATATGGTGCACTGTCATGTGGAGTGGAGTGGCGTCGTGTGGTGCGGTGTGGTATGTTATGCACACAGCATCCATGGCACGATGCGGTATAGTGTGGTGTGGTGCTGTACGGTATATAACATAGTATGGAACACTTTGGTATGATGTGGCGTGGTGTAGTCTGGCGTTGTGTGGTATACACCACAGCATGGAACACTATGGTATGGTATGGTATGGTATTTAGTATTCAAATCATTTCAGCAACAGTCATATGCACTGATTTCTTCACTCTCATTTTCTCTTCCCCTTCTGTCCCTCTACTGTCCCCCTTCTGTCCCTACCTCCACTCTCTGTCACTGCATCTCACTACTGTTAGTGAGTGTGTGTGTGCTCATGTGTGTGTGTGTGCATATGTGTGCATGTGCGTGTGTGTGTGTGCATGTGTGTGTGTGTGTGTGTGCGTGTGTGCGTGCATGTGTGTGTATGCATGGGTGTGTGTGTGCAGGACTGACCTCCAGGCAGCAGCAGGCTGATGATCATCATGGCCAGGGCAATCAGACACACCACAGGGATCTGAAAAGACAATATCTGCATCAGTGTTTGCTGAATGTATGACCAATGTCGTTGTCTGCATCATCACTGTATGCTGAATGGATGACCAGTGTCATCAGCCTGCATCATTACACTATGTTGAATGGATGACAAATGTGAACATCAGTCTGCATCATTACTGTATGTTGAATGGATGACCAATGTCATCAGTCTGCATCATTACTGTATGTTGAATGGATGACAAATGTGAACATCAGTCTGCATCATTACTGTATGTTGAATGGATGACCAATGTGAACATCAGTCTGCATTATTACTGTATGTTGAATGGATGACCAATGTGAACATCAGTCTGCATCATTACTGTATGTTGAATGGATGACCAATGTGAACATCAGCCTGCATTATTACTGTATGTTGAATGGATGACCAATGTGAACATAAGTCTGCATCATTACTGTATGTTGAATGGATGACCAATGTCGCAGCTTCTCCAGGGAAACTGGCAAACTGGCTGATGCCTCACGTCCGGAACTGTGCTGAGTTGGAAATCATTTCAAGGAAACAAACTTTTAAAATTCTATCCGTTTGCAATCCCAAGACTACAAGCTGCTGTGTACACAAAGAAGACTTACCACATAGAATTTCCAATCCCGTTGGACAGCCAGAGGTGACCTGGTTGTCAGCCCTTCTGTCTCCTCCACTATGTGGTTGCCTAGGAACAGGTCAATGGCATCCTGGAAACACACACATTTTTTCATTGTTAGGTACTGATGAGAAGAGGTACCACTGCTGAATCAGCTAGGCATTCGATCCATCAGTGATCAGGCTTAGGAGCCCCGTTTCAGCAATGTGTTGTGATCTTGGTAAAGGCACTTCACTCTGAACTGCAGGTATGAATGGGATCCGACTTTCATTGGAGAAGGTTAAAATGGTGAAGGAGAGGATCAGGCACCGACCTGATCTGGCCAACACTAAGCTGAAAGGTAGTTATGCAACACACACAAACATACACACAGCACCACTTGAAAACAAACACAAACACATCTGCATGCATGCATGAAAACACACACACACACACACACACACACACAAATACACTAATATACTTATACACACACCCACACCTACACACACACCTACACCCCCCCACCCACCACCCCGACACACACACACACACACAGATAGGTGTGTACCTGTCTGTAGCCATCCTGAAAGTTGTTCCTGATGTAACGTACAGCAGAGTTCCATCCATCCATCAGTGCTCCCATCACAGTGCGCTTCCCTGTCCTGTAACACAAAGCCTCACAAACTGCATTCACATCTTCCCTGTCCTGTAACACAAAGCCTCACAAACTGCATTCACATCTTTCCTGTCCTGTAACACAATGCCTCGCAAACTGCATTCACATCTTCCCTGTCATGTAATACAATGCCTCACAAACTGCACTCACATCTTCCCTGTCCTGTAACACAATGCCTCACAAACTGCACTCACATCTGTCCTGTAACACAATGCCTCACAAACTGCACTCACACCTGTCCTGTAACACAATGCCTCACAAACTGCACTCACACCTGTCCTGTAACACAATGCCTCACAAACTGCACTCACACCTGTCCTGTAACACAATGCCTCACAAACTGCACTCACACCTGTCATGTAACACAATGCCTCACAAACTGCACTCACACCTGTCCTGTAACACAATGCCTCACAAACTGCACTCACACCTGTCCTGTAACACAATGCCTCACAAACTGCACTCACACCTGTCCTGTAACACAATGCCTCACAAACTGCACTCACATCTTCCCTGTCCTGTAACACAATGCCTCAAAAACTGCACTCACATCTTCCCTGTCATGTAACACAATGCCTCACAAACTGCACTCACATCTTCCCTGTCATGTAACACAATGCCTCACAAACTGCACTCGCACCTGTCCTGTAATACAATGCCTCACAAACTGCACTCACACCTGTCCTGTAACACAATGCCTCACAAACTGCACTCACACCTGTCCTGTCCTGTAATACAGTGCCTCACAAACTGCACTCACATCTGTCCTGTAACACAATGCCTCACAAACTGCACTCACATCTGTCCTGTAACACAATGCCTCACAAACTGCACTCACATCTGTCCTGTAACACAATGCCTCACAAACTGCACTCACACCTGTCCTGTAACACAATGCCTCTCAAACTGCACTCACACCTGTCCTGTAATACAGTGCCTCTCAAACTGCACTCACACCTGTCCTGTAACACAATGCCTCACAAACTGCACTCACACCTGTCCTGTAATACAATGCCTCACAAACTGCACTCACACCTGTCCTGTAACACAATGCCTCACAAACTGCACTCACATCTGTCCTGTAATACAGTGCCTCACAAACTGCACTCACATCTGTCCTGTAACACAATGCCTCACAAACTGCACTCACACCTGTCCTGTCCTGTAACACAATGCCTCACAAACTGCACTCACAACTGTCCTGTAATACAGTGCCTCTCAAACTGCACTCACACCTGTCCTGTAACACAATGCCTCACAAACTGCACTCACACCTGTCCTGTCCTGTAACACAATGCCTCACAAACTGCACTCACATCTGTCCTGTAACACAATGCCTCACAAACTGCACTCACACCTGTCCTGTAATACAATGCCTCACAAACTGCACTCACATCTGTCCTGTAACACAATGCCTCACAAACTGCACTCACACCTATCCTGTCCTGTAACACAATGCCTCACAAACTGCACTCACACCTGTCCTGTAACACAGTGATCACAAACTGCACTCACACCTGTCCTGTCCTGTAAAACAGTGCCTCACAAACTGCACTCACACCTGTCCTGTCTTGTAACACAATGCCTCACAAACTGCACTAACACCTGTCCTGTCCTGTAACACAATGCCTCACAAACTGCACTCACACCTGTCCTGTCCTGTAACACAATGCCTCACAAACTGCACTGACACCTGTCCTGTCCTGTAACACAATGCCTCACAAACTGCCCTGACACCTGTCCTGTCCTGTAACACAATGCCTCACAAACTGCACTCACACCTGTCCTGTCCTGTAACACAATGCCTCACAAACTGCACTCACACCTGTCCTGTCCTGTAACACAATGCCTCACAAACTGCACTCACACCTGTCCTGTCCTGTAACACAATGCCTCACAAACTGCACTCACAACTGTCCTGTAACACAATGCCTCACAAACTGCACTCACACCTGTCCTGTAACACAATGCCTCACTATCAGTGAATGTGACCATATGCATGTACTTGCACCAGTTTTTACAGACATGTGATAGACTCGAAGACCATTTGTTGGATTCAAACAGAAGAAGATAATGTGTATGACTGTGTGCACCACTGCATGTACATGTACATAAGAAGTGTGCATCATAAAAAAAACAACCAGTCATTACCGTGTGAAGTCTGTCTTGAGAGCCCCAGTGCCTGCATACTGTATGGACAAGGCATCAGCATTGTCTGCCCACACTGAAAAGCATGGCAAACTGACATCAGTTTCTCTTTCACTCTCAAACCAAAACAAAAAAAACATCACATGCACTAACAAGAAGTTTATAAAGAAAACATTACAAAAAGTGGAAAATGCAGCATGGGTGTACTAAACAAATCAGACAGTGGGGTGGAGGGGCAACAAACATACATCAGCTTCTCTCCCTCACACACACACACACACACACACACACACATATACACGAACAGCATATGAATCACAAGAATTTTTTTTTTTTTTTTTTTTTTTTTTTTTTTTTAAGAAAACACCCACAAACAAAAAAAGGGAATAATGTAGCTGGGATGTATAAACTGAATAAAGTGGTAGGAGACATATCAGACCAAAAAAATAAAACAAAAAATGACAGGGAAATGAAATGTTAAAAATACCCAGCATGTATTTACAAAATGTCCCCCCAAAAATGTTTGTTTTCATTATCTGTTTTGTAAACTATGAAAAAAAACAACAACAATTTTTTTTTTCTTTTAAAGTTCATCTCTCACCATTTCTGAAGACAGTGTCAAACTGTTTCTGTTCATTCAGCCTCTGGCCGGCATCCAGCACGTCTAAGCGCTGGAATTAAACAAAAATTCACAACTGCAAACATCTAACTTCTTTGCAAAAAATTGTACCTTGTCATCTATAAAAATCTGAAATCAGAATCAAATATCAAAAACTGCTTTTTCTGCCTCTCCCTTGCAAAGCAGGTTCTGTTCTTTCAAAAGCAAAAAATAGATATATAATATTTTTTTTTAAACAACATTTTTCTAACACTTTATCTTTCAGATCCATGCTGACAAATTTATCAAAACATTTCAATTTAAAACTGATTCACAAAATTTGTAATTTTTGTCAGTTTAATGTTTAATTAATACTTATCAATTCTTTATTCTGCCACAATGAAAGAAACAAGTTTTTATGGCCAGTTTTTACCTGGCTGCTCCAAACACACACAGCAACTGACTGTGACCGATCTGGGTATGAAAAGAATCTAAGAACTATGTTCATGCATTGAAAGCACGCATAGATATCAACAAATTAATCACCAATTACTGAGGAGGGTGGCAGAATGGTTAAGATGCTCATCTCCCAATACAGAGTCTGTGAGAGTCAGGGTTCCAATCCCGCTCTCACCCTTTCTCCCAAGTTTGACTGGAAAATCAAACTGAGCGTCTTGTCATTCGCATGAGACAATAAATCAAGGTCCTGTCTGCAGCTCGCACTTGGCACACTGAAAAACAACCTATGGAAACAAGAGTGTTGTCTGCTGGCAAAATTCTGTAGACGAAATCCACTTGGATAGGCACACAAATATATATGTATGCACTCAAGGCCTGACTAAGTGCGTTGGGTTATGTTGCTGGTCATGCATCTGCCTAGCAGATGTGGTGTAGCGTATATGGATTTGTCCAAACACAGTGACGCCTCCATGAGAAACTGAAACTAGAACTGGAACTATTGTCACCGTACTGCCAGAGTGAGTCACAAAGTCTACAAGACTTTAATTTGCCTTTCATGTGATCACTGCTTATTTGATGAAACTGAACTTCAGACAAGAAGGGATGGAAGAGAAGGATCTGGTGAAGGAGGGTATAGATTCACTGGCACCACAGGTAGTGGATCTGGTGAAGGAGGGTATAGATTCACTGGCACCACAGGTAGTGGATCTGGTGAAGGAGGGTATAGATTCACTGGCACCACAGGTAGTGGATCTGGTGAAGGAGAGTATAGATTCACTGGCACCACAGGTAGTGGATCTGGTGAAGGAGAGTATAGATTCACTGGCACCACAGGTAGTGGATCTGGTGAAGGAGGGTATAGATTCACTGGCACCACAGGTAGTGGATCTGGTGAAGGAGGGTATAGATTCACTGGCACCACAGGTAGTGGATCTGGTGAAGGAGAGTATAGATTCACTGGCACCACAGGTAGTGGATCTGGTGAAGGAGGGTATAGATTCACTGGCACCACAGGTAGTGGATCTGGTGAAGGAGGGTATAGATTCACTGGCACCACAGGTAGTGGACCTGGTGAAGGAGGGTATAGATTCACTGGCACCACAGGTAGTGGACCTGGTGAAGGAGGGTATAGATTCACTGGCACCACAGGTAGTGGATCTGGTGAAGGAGGGTATAGATTCACTGGCACCACAGGTAGTGGATCTGGTGAAGGAGGGTATAGATTCACTGGCACCACAGGTAGTGGATCTGGTGAAGGAGGGTATAGATTCACTGGCACCACAGGTAGTATCTTTGATTTCTACCACGGTGGCCTCTTCTTTTCTTTTTTTTCCACAACAATGTCTCTTTTTTTTTTTTCTTTTTTGTCATCAGTGTCACATTTTAATGCATGATTTTTTATAATTTCCCTTTCACTTTTTACTAGCTAGAATTAATTCCAATTATGTCTTAAACACTTCTGAAGAAAGAAAACCAACATAATCTGATCCTGTGAGATCTCTTGTTGCAATTACTAGAATACTGATTTAAGAAATGATCATCCCACATAACAGTGTAGAAAAAAAACAGCCATAATTTATGGCTAATTGGAGGGAAAAGGACATTTTCAGACTTTTAAATCAATGCTGAAATGTTCAGAGATTTACGACTTTCATAAAGGCTGCAGTTACATTTTATCAACAGCAAGCACATCCACACAAGACACCAAAACACAACACTATAAAACGCCACCACCAGCACCACTCCTACACACACACACACACACACACACACACACACACACACATCAGAAACAGGGTTAATACATAGACTCACTTTGTGCACACAAGCATGTCAAAAACAAGGTGATGACGATGCCGATGACGATGATGATGACTCACAGTGAGTTGTTCCTGCAGGGTTGCCATTGCCAGAAGGCTCTGCACCACATTGGTGCGGTCCAGACAGTCCATGCAGTTGGTGCGGAACACTCCACACTGTTTCGTCACCACACTGCCGTCACGCAGCTGGTGGAAATACCTGTCACACAGTCATAGGTCACACCACTGGTGGAAATACTTGTCACACAGTGACATCACTGGTAGAAATACCTGTCACACAGTCATAGGTCACACCACTGGTGGAAATACCTGTCACACAGTCATAGGTCACACCACTGGTGGAAATACCTGTCATAGTCATAGGTCACACCACTGGTGGAAATACCTGTCACAGTCATAGGTCACACCACTGGTGGAAATACCTGTCACAGTCATAGGTCACACCACTGGTGGAAATACCTGTCACACAGTCATACGTCACACCACTGGTGGAAATACCTGTCACACAGTCACACCACCGGTGGAAATACCTGTCACACAGGCACACCACCGGTGGAAATACCTGTCACACAGTCATAGGTCACACCACTTGTGGAAATACCTGTCACACAGTCACATAACTGGTGGAAATGCCTGTCACACAGTCACACCACTGGTGGAAATACCTGTCAGTCATAGGTCACACCACTGGTGGAAATACCTGTCACAAAGTCACACCACCGGTGGAAATACCTGTCACACAGTCACACCACTGGTGGAAAAACCTGTCACACAGTCATAGGTCACACCACTTGTGGAAATACCTGTCACACAGTCACATCACTGGTGGAAATGCCTGTCACACAGTCACACCACTGGTGGAAAAACCTGTCAGTCATAGATCACACCACTGGTGGAAATACCTGTCACAGTTATAGGTCACACCACTGGTGGAAATACCTGTCACACAGTCACAGGTCACACCACTGGTGGAAATACCTGTCACAGCCATAGGTCACACCACTGGTGGAAATACCTGTCACACAGTCATAGGTCACACCACTGGTGGAAATACCTGTCACACAGACACACCACTGGTGGAAATACCTGTCACAGCCATAGGTCACACCACTGGTGGAAATACCTGTCACACAGTCACACCACTGGTGGAAATACCTGTCACACAGTCATAGTTCACACCACTGGTGGAAATACCTGTCACACAGTCATAGGTCACACCACTAGTGGAAATACCTGTCACACAGTCATAGGTCACACCACTGGTGGAAATACCTGTCACACAGTCACACCACTGGTGGAAATACCTGTCACACAGTCATAGGTCACACCACTGGTGAAAATACCTGTCACACAGTCACACCACTGGTGGAAATACCTGTCACACAGTCATAGGTCACACCACTGGTGGAAATACCTGTCACACAGTCATAGGTCACACCACTGGTGGAAATACCCGTCACACAGTCATAGGTCACACCACTGGTGGAAATACCTGTCACAGCCATAGGTCACACCACTGGTGGAAATACCTGTCACACAGTCACACCACTGATGGAAATACCTGTCACACAGTCACACCACTGGTGGAAATACCTGTCACACAGTCACACCACTGGTGGAAATACCTGTCACACAGTCATAGTTCACACCACTGATGGAAATACCTGTCACAGTCATAGGTCACACCACTGGTGGAAATGCCTGTCACACAGTCATAGGTCACACCACTGGTGGAAATACCTGTCACACAGTCACACCACTGGTGGAAATACCTGTCACAGTCATAGGTCACACCACTGGTGGAAATACCAGTCATAGGTCATACCACTGGTGGACATACTTGTCACACAGTCATAGGTCACACCACTGGTGGGAATACCTGTCACACAGTCATATCGCTGATGGAAATACCTGTCATAGAGTCACACCACTGGTGGACATACTTGTCACACAGTCATAGGTCACACCACTGGTGGGAATACCTGTCACACAGTCATATCGCTGATGGAAATACCTGTCATAGAGTCACACCATCTATAAGTGTATTGTTTGTGGGGGTGTGCGGGGGGAGGGGGGGGGAGGTGGGGGGTTCTTTATGGCATGCTTATAATCTTATGTCATAGTTTCATCTGTTTATCTACAGACTTGTCAACTGTTGGTGTCAGGTCTTAAAAATTACATTTTTCTTACTTAAAATTTTCATTCTACATAACTGATATGTACATTGTAATTAAGGAAGAGTGTAAGGGTTTTTTTTTTCCCCACATGCATATCTGTTGATAAGCATTTAAATGAGCTGAAAGACAAAGTTCTTCAATGGCTGATCAGTGACCTAGGCCAGCCTGACCCAGCAACTACACTCACCCAAAGCGCTTCCTGTCCGCCTCGAGTCGCTCAATCAGAATGGACACTTTGTCAAACCTCATGCCCTTGCACTCTTTGTGGAAGTCGAAAGACTCGTACCTGGTTCAACACAGCATCGCGGTCACAACAACACCACTACAGTCACAGTCAGAAGAGGCACACCTGTTCAGTTTCACAGCAATAACAAACTGTGGAAGTGTAACCACAAGCTTTTTCATTCTTTGACTAAATAAAACAGCTTCACGTAAAATACTTTACATGAACCATACACCCAAACAATGTTGATCTCTTCTACAAACAAAAGCTATTGTGAAAGAGACAAAACAAAAGTCAATCTGACTTTATATCAAAACCAGGAGGTCAAAAATGGACCTTGCTACACAGCAGTGCAAGAATCCAGTCAAAGCCGTGTAGGTGTCAATGGATGCCCTCAATTTCTCAATCTGAGCCTGCCGACATGGCGAAGTACATAGCATCGTGAACTGACGATTGGGAGGACATGGGTTCAAACCCCATCAAAGGTAGGTTTTTCAGCTCATGGCCAGCTCCTATCCAGAGTCTGTGCCATGGGCTCAAATGGGAAGACTGGACTACACAGTCAAGGGTTATCCTCTTCACAAATATGTCTTCGAAAGTGTTGCTCAGATGTACTGATCCACACTGCAGGTATCTGTATCTCTCAACCTGGTTGATGCAGGAATATATTATGAGAGTAACAGCCTTGTCAAACAGTTCCAATCCTAAATGGATCCCTGTTGCAGTGTCATTAGTCATCACCCAGATCATCATCATCATCATCATCAAAATACAGAAAACAAAATGTCCCAAAGTCCAGGGCTACACAGGAAACAAGTTATTCAGCTGCGCCTTCCACACCAGGCATATCACTGCTCTTTCACTCTCCTTCTCCTCTCCTTTCACACCTCAATCTGCCCACTCTTCCTAAGGCCTTCATCCAACTCCCATTACTGAATGTCAGTCTGATCAGGTGGGGTCAAATCTCCTTCCCTCTTTCTCTCTCTCTCTCTCTCTGACTCTCAGCACAGTTAATACCCTGTCAGGCAGAAGAAAGGAGAGAAAAGTGTTCAGTTCTCACTTGATGTTCTCATTCTGAGCATTGGCCACGGTCTGTGCAAACATCTTTTCCATCTGATGTTCTGGTCCTTTGTGGTTCACCTGCCCAATCAAACTAAATATTTAATTAACAGCAAACTTACATGCTCATTCATCACACTTACATTCTGCTGAAAGCACTACATGACGGAAGAGGAATATGTGACACCTGTTCAACCTGATATGAAAAGAACTAGTTCATGTCTATCTACAGTATATAAAGAGATAGATAGATAGATAAGATAGATACCACCTATCCCCATATCCCTTCTTCCAATCCTCAAGCCCTCATGTCTAGCAATACCATTTTCCTATTTTTCAAAAATCTAAATAAATATAACAAGTTTTGAAGGGTGCAACAGCCGAGTTATAAAAGAGTTGGACTTTCAATCTGAGGGTAATGGCACCTGGTGGGTAAATGGTGGAGATTTTTCCAATCTCCCAGGTCAACATATGTGCAGACCTGCTTGTGCCTGAACCCCCTTCGATCAGTCATATACGTAAAAGCCCACTCGTGTACATGCGAGTGAATGTGGGAGCTGCAGCCCACGAACAAAGAAGAAGAAGAATAGCAAGTTTTCAGATGTAATCTGCCCTATCTGTAATCAGGCAAACGTGAATCGTAGCAAAAATCAACACTGCTTCAGTGTAACCATGGATACCATCATGCTCAGTCATGCACATGCTGCATGCAAAACTGCTGTTTCTGACTCACTCCAGCCACTTCATGTCTTTGTAGCTCTCTGTACGATTCAGCTCAAAGGTTTTAGTCATGAATATTCATCACTCAACATGTTTTCAGTGTGTGGATACAAAACTGCTTTTTGTTGTTGAACTGGCAAAGATCTAATCATATGCAATTTTTGTCCAGGTTCAGGTTACATAGGTCAGGGGAAGCAAAGACATGTTAAAGCATGATTCTGCCTGTACATATTTCAAGAAGCACATAACTGGAAGAGACAGTACCACACTGTCAGTACGGAGGAAAGGTGCTGTGACTGGCTTTCCACCCTGAACAGGTGGAATCCACCCTGGACACTTGGTATGTCAGAGGCCAACCTTACTAAACATCTGTGGACTCACCAAGTTCACAATGACTTGGTATCCATAGTTGTAGATTTGGTCATCAAAATGCTTCTGGAAGGCACTCATCTGAAACATTCATAACATTACAGAAACTCTTCACAACAAAATCAAGAAAATATCGCTACATTTATAATTACAGAAAGTCTAAAACTTCTCACATCCAAATCAACAAGATTTGTGTTGAAAATATCTCTAAACAAAAAAATAATCAAAACTGCCAAGAGTAACCAGAAACTATCATAAAAAAAAACAAAATCAGCAAGATCCATGTTGAAAATATCTCTGAACAAAAAAGTAATCAAAGCTGTCAAGATTAACCAGAAACTATCATAAACAAGATAATAAAGTATTGCACATCAGCAGCAAAAATAAATACATCCAACAATAACTCCATATTAGTAAAATGCAAGCACACACACACACACACACACACACACACTCACACCCACACACATGCTCAAAACATATATCACACCAAAAAATTCATTAAATCAATATTAAAATGCATGTAATCCATTCATAAAAAAAAAAAAAAGGTGGGGTGTGGTTGGGGGAAGTGGGGGTGGGGGTGGGAGGTAATTACGTACACTAGGTAATGCTTGCCTGTGCACACATCACCCCCAAACCCCCACCCTCTCTTCCCATCCCCAGCCACCACCAACCAACACCTAGATATACACATGCACCAATGTGACATTATGGATGAGCGAGGATGTTCTCTCTCACTCACTCACTCTCTCTCAAGGCCACCTGTTAGTGGTGTGTGTGTGCATGTGTGTGTCTGTAATCGAGTTGTGTGCCTGTTTGTGAGTGTGCACACACATGTATGTAATATGTTCTGTATATGCATGCATATCCTTGTATGTCTACACTCGAAATGCAAAGTTTACAATTACATACCCACATATTTTCAAAACAGAAAAATCAATTTGAAACCATAAAATGACACTGTTATTGACAAACAAACAAGAATACATGAAGAAAAAAAACTTACATGGTTGGTGGATTGTATAGTTGGGCTTGGTAACCGCTTAAGGTTGGCTCTTTGTGACCAAAATAATGGAATGGATCCTCGTGTCTATGACAATCACAGACACACACACACACACACACACACACACTCACACACACACACACCATCAGCATGCATCAATTATCACAACAGTATAACCACCCATGACTCTCCATAACTGCTTTGTCACAACTACCTAAATTTCCACTCCACACATCAGGCACACCTACAGTTACAGAACAAAACAGGTGGAAATGACCTGTTGAGGGAACGTGGGACGAGTTGGGAAGGATTAACCTCCAACACACATAAACTGGCGTGCCTGAGATACAACCAAACGTCTGACTGGCTAAGGTAGTAAAGACCTATGAAGGCTGCTTCCCCACTTCTGAAAAAAACATAACAGATGCACCATGGCAGAATTGGTTTGGCAATGGACTTCTGATGCAGAGTTAACAAGTGATCAGGGTTCAAGGCCCTGTTCTGGCATGATGTTGCGTCCTTGGAAAGGGCGCTTTATTGCTGTTTTCCTCACTCCACCCAGGTGTGAATGGGTACTCAACTACAGTTGGGGAAAGTTAAAACAGAGGAAGGAGAGGACTGGACCCTGCCTTCATATTCCCAGCTCTACACACTGTGGCTATGAATTTACTGCCCTGATGGCCTTAAAAGCCTAAGGGACCTTAACTAATCTTTTCACCCGACATGATAACATAAGAACAAGGAATATGTTTTCCATCTACACCAAACACAGCAGATCACAAGGCAGGTTGTCTTTACTTGAATCAAAAAAAGTTTTTTTTTTCGCAAAGCTACCTGACAAAGCACTCTTCTTCCCCTTTTTTCTCTCCCTTTCTCTCTTTTTTTTTCTCCCAATTCCATACAGAATTAAAATAACATGAACAGAACTATCTACTGCCAAACACCAAAGCTGGAAACAGTTTACCAATTAGCTGGAAGCCTCACCTGTACAAAAGAACAGTACTGTCCATCATACTGCACAATCTGTTCTGTCTCCACAAAGTTTGCCACCTGTCCCTCAGAGTCCACCCCTCGCACATTGAAACGGGTTCCAGCACGGTATATACATCGCCGAGATATCAACACGTACTCAAACGATTTACCGTTGACTTGACATGAAGAGACTTCAACGACTTACATACGTTAAAGAAAACTCAACAGACTCAGCAACTAATGATGCATGTATTGAACAACAGCATCATTCTGCATCACAGCAGGTCCATGTATCAATCAGGAATATGTTTGCACACACGCACATGAACACACACACACACACACACACAGACAAAATAAAACAAACCACACACACACACACACACACACACTCACACACACACTCACACACACACACACACACACACACACACACACACACACAGAGCAGGTCTAAAATCACCATGAAGCAGAAAAACTCTAGTCAAGGATACACCCAAAGACGACTGGCAGACAATAGCGACTTAACTCTGGCTGCTGAGCTAGCTCTCGTAGAATGTTGCCATTCCACACAAATCTTTGGTCAGCCTGCACACAAACACAAAAATACATACAGGAACAGTGTGAAGTATACACAGTGACCCTAGTCTATTCTGTGTGAAGGGCATACATTCTCTTCATTATATGCCTGCCTGCTAATGTTTCTATATGATGTTCTCTCTTCCTGGAGAGAAAGTGATTGTATTTTTCTTCTGGGTCATTCTGATAGTGATACTCAGCCTCATCAGGTAACTATCTCGTGATGCATTTCTCAAATGCAGCAGAAAATACTTAATGACCATTTGGTTAGAAATAAAAACGTCATCAATGTGCACAACATCACACTTCACAGATCACACAATAACACTTCATTACCATTTTCATCAAACTTTGCCTGTCCACCTTAAATTTTGTGAAACACACCCAATTTCTTCATCTTTACAAATGCACTCTCCATCTGTCTCAACAAATATCTTAAACCTTCTCTTCACCTCTCTCTCTCTCTCTTCCTCCTAGTCAATGCAGAAAACAAATGTTTACCCAGAAATATGTTTTGATTTTATGGATTTTTCACTGTCACATTACATCCAAATTAAAGATTTTTTTTATTTTTTACTTTACCTTTATTTTTCAATCTATTGTTGCATACAGCCCAGCATACCACGAAGACCCATTTGAGGGCTGATAAACTTTAAGTATCGGTACTTTAGCACCAGACAGAAAAAGCAAAACACAAGCAAAAAAAAGAAAAAAAAAGAAGAAGAAGACAGAAAGAAATAGACTGGAAAAGAAATTAGGCATAAGTACAGTCACATTCATGCACACATGCCTGTGATGTTAATCATTTCATCAATTTTTGATCAGAGAATATAAGAAACCTGAACATATACATAAACAAAATCATATCTAATAACAGGCATACAAAATCAAATTTGCCAACAAGCATCTCACGTATCCTTGGCACACAAGAAAACAACATAGTATGAGTGCCCGGTTATCAAGTCCAGAAAAAGACAAAAAAACTATTCAAGTCTTCCAAGAACAAATAAAAAAAAAAGATAATGGGCCAGCAAGGCAGATATTAACAAAGGAAGAGACAAGAGAAAGAAAAGGAAAAAGGCAGAAACAAAGAAAACAACAGAAAAGAGTTAACTTCCAGCACAGAAATTCTAGAAGGTGGGCATACCATTCACATTAAAAGAGCCCCCGGCAACCTCAGTGATGGGAGAATCTTGCTCCATACCCTCTTGACTAATAGCACAATGAATGTGAAAATATGTGATATACTCACATGTGTGCGTGTGTGTGTAGGGCATATTTTTGCTTTTTGGTGTGCTGGTTCATATTTGCAATCTGCAGTACTGTCTTGGTGTAATATATAAATTTTGTTTTCCTTATGTCTGTATGTGCTGTTGCATGCCATTGTGCACTATGTTTCATATGAGGTGCTTACAAAGCAGTAACATGGGGAGTTTGCACAAAATAAGTACTATAAACTATTATCATGACATAAAAGCTTGTTTCCTTCCTTACCCTCTCATACAGCCCCATGGAATTGAAGTCTGGGCTGGTGTTGTGGAGCCTCTGCAGGGTGTGAGTCAGGTCGTACGTACATGAGAAGTACAAGAACTCTGTCTTCAGCAGGCTCTCCACCATGTTCAGGTACATTTTGTTTAGAACTGTCTGTTGAAATAAAGTCTCTTTCATCAGTCACACCACAATGTTCAGGTACAATTTGTTCAGAACTGTCTGTTGAAATAAAGTCTCTTTCATCAGTCACACCACATTGTTCAGGTACAATTTGTTTAGAACTGTCTGTTGAAATAAAGTCTCTTTCATCAGTAACACCACACTGTTCAGGTACAATTTGTTCAGAACTGTCTGTTGAAATAAAGTCTCTTACATCAGTCACACCACATTGTTCAGGTACAATTTGTTCAGAACTGTCTGTTGAAATAAAGTCTCTTTCATCAGTCACCCCACATTGTTCAGGTACAATTTGTTCAGAACTGTCTGTTGAAATAAAGCCTCTTTCATCAGTAACCCCACATTGTTCATGTACAATTTGTTCAGAACTGTCTGTTGAAATAAAGTCTCCTTCATCAGTCACACCACATTGTTCATGTACAATTTGTTAGAACTGTCTGTTGAAATAAAGTCTCTTACATCAGTCACACCACCATGTTCAGATTACAATTTGTTAGAACTGTCTGTTGAAATAAAGTCTCTTTCATCAGTCACACCACATTGTTCATGTACAATTTGTTCAGAACTGTCTGTTGAAATAAAGTCTCCTTCATCAGTCACACCACATTGTTCAGGTACAATTTGTTCAAAACTGTCTGTTGAATTAAAGTCTCTTACATCAGTCACACCACATTGTTCATGTACAATTTGTTCAGAACTGTCTGTTGAAATAAAGTCTCCTTCATCAGTCACACCACATTGTTCAGGTACAATTTGTTCAGAACTGTCTGTTGAAATAAAGTCTCTTTCATCAGTCACACCACATTGTTCAGGTACAATTTGTTCAGAACTGTCTGTTGAAATAAAGTCTCTTTCATCAGTCACATCACCATGTTCAGGTACAATTTGTTCAGAACTGTCTGTTGAATTAAAGTCTCTTACATCAGTCACGTTTATGTATACTTTATTCTCTCTTCAGTCACACTTAGGTACGCTTTATTCTCTCTTTAGTCACATTTATGAACACTTTATTCTCTGATCAGTCACGCTTATGTATGCTTTGTTCTCTCATCAGTCACTTTCAGGTATCCTCAGTTCTCTCATCAGTCACACTCAGGTACACTTTATTCTTTTATCAGTCACAGTCAGGTATGCTTTATTCTCTCATCAGTCACACTTAGGCATGCTTTTATTCCCTCATCAGTCACAATGAAGCACACTCCATTCTTACATCAGTCACACACAGGTACACCTTATTCTTTTATCAGTCACAGTCAGGTATGCTTTATTCTCTCATGTCACACTTAGGTATGCTTTTATTCCCTCATCAGTGACAATAAAGCACGCTCCATTCTTACATCAGTCACACGCAGGTACACTTTATTCTTTTATCAGTTACAGTCAGGTATGCTTTATTCTCTCATCAGTCACACTTAGGCATGCTTTTATTCCCTCATCAGTCACAATGAAGCACGCTCCATTCTTACATCAGTCACACGCAGGTACGCTTTATTCAAATACCCATGAAATAAAGAGCCTATGGCATTCAATGGGCAAAATGTACAGTGCTGGCAGACAAAGAAAACCAAACCCGCTTCCTTTGAGTGAAACTGATCCTGGAAGCAGAGAAAATTCTGACAAGATGGTTGTTTTGATGATCAAGGGATAACTGATCAGCAAAATGATCAACAAATAATTTTGTTTGGGTTGGCCAAGCTCAGTTGTACAGGATTCCGTAATTCAGACCATTGCACCACACACACACACACACACACACGCACACATCTCTACTATTATCAGGCTATTGCAAAAATCTTGACAAAACATATCCAGATAAAATAACTATACACCAAACTCAAACATGAATACAGGAAGTATTGAAAAATTACACCATTTAAAAATTCTATCACAATCAACTCCACTAACAAAAACCCTAATAGATGCAGCAGAACTGAGTTTAAAACCGAAGGTCAAGTTTTTCTGTCGCAAGGTTTTTTTTATGGTCTTCTTTGGTAGCTAAAATATATGATCAACATGCTTATAATATAACTCACCTGTTGCTCTGTCAAATGTGTAGTGGTCCTTTTATAGGAGAGGATTTCAGTCTCTGCTACTGTCCATATTGTCTGACCCATCAACTCTCCCACTTTTTCACGTTTTGTGATCACGATCAGGTAGGCACCTGAGAAAGATCAATTTAAACACCCTGTTATTTTTCTGGTACAGACTGATAAAGAGATGTGGTTACTACTGCCACTGGAATACATCAGGTTTTGATTTGAGATTAACACTGTTATGTCCTGTTACAGGTGACCGTAATGTATAGCACTGATCAACACAACAGACACACAGACTCAAGCCCATATGACACACATGCACCAATTATCACAAACAATGTGAATATTGAAATGTATCTAAATAAAATAAACAGATATATATTATATGCAAAAAATATAACCAAATAACCAGAATAAACATAAAAGAGATAATATATTATTCAAAAGTTTCAGCCCACAAACATCACATCAATATTTTGAACAACTGATTCACAGACATATATATATGTATACCCTGAAGCACCTACACACACACACACACACACACACACACACAGAGAGAGAGAGAGAGAGAGAGAGAGAGAGCTGGAAATAATATTTCATTATGTCAAACCACTGAAGAATCTATAATTTAAAGAAAAAAAAATCAAAATTCAAGAATGGCAAAAAATATAACCTGCAACAAGTCTGATGATTCCCAATATTCCATAGATGTTCTTGGTAATTGCAGATGCTGGAATCTGACCTTGGTTTCCTGAATTAAAAAAAAACAATACATACAACCATTTTGCTATCAATGACAAACCTATTCAGTATTGCACAACTTCACAATGAGCAATGAGTTAAGCATGAAAATCTGCGAAATCAGCTCTTAAAATACACAATCAATTAAAGCTTAAAAATTTCCTTTATGAATCAGCAGAGAGCTTCAGAGTTTTGACAGTCAAGGAAAATTTTACTATCATACATTCATAGCTTATCTAAACATCTTGACTTGTATTCGACTTTTTTTTTCACAAAATTTAAGATGAAAAACACTTAGTAGCCACTCAAATAGTTACCTAGCTAAAGACACAGTGAACAGATTTCAAGCATAATGTTGTGTTGTTCCTCTGAAATTATATGACAGACAGCAGGAATATATATATATATTCCCAATATATCACTTCCATGTCCCACTTTTTTTTAAAAATGAATCACATCCATATTGGATCAATAACATACCAAAATGTATATTTTTCATTGACATGTTATGTTTTTTATTTTCTTCTTTCACACCATTTTTGTACTCTACTGTTTAACAGAATGCAACAGAATGCACACTGAATCCATATCCTCTTCCAAATATTTCCCATTCAGATTCATGATTTTCATCTTATAGATTGCATTATACCTTGAAGTGTGATGTCTTGTGTGACTCTATCAATGATGAGCAGTTCGCCATCTTCACTACCACGAGGTTCCACTATAAACTTTTCTGATGTTATGTGCCTGGAATAAAATCAAACATGTTTTCATTGTACAAAAATATTATGGCAGTGAATTACATCTTTTAGGAACCAGTTTTCAATGTTTATCTAACATAAAATGCTGGGCACAAGCCAGTGCACGCAGTCACACAAACACACACAAAATCATGCACATGTATGTATGCATAAAAACATTCTCCATGATGTAACAAAAACAGTTCATATCCTGACATAAATTAACTGTGAAGTACAAAATCATACCAGTGACATTCAGTAATTTATGTGTGTGAAAATGAAGATGAAATTCAGGAATACAATAAGACCCCCAGCCCCCACCAGCAAAACAACAACAAAACTTTCTAGCCATCTAAACTTGGTGCTGAGGTGCAGAAAAATAAAAAATCAAACAAAATGTTGTAACATATGCAAATATATATATAAATGGGTGAAATAAACCACCAGCTGTCACCGTGGGGAAGTGGTATGCATTAAAGACTAAGGATTGGATTTGGAATGACACCAGTTTATGAGCCATCAGAAGTGGGATTTTTCAGCCTGTGGATGGTTCCAACCCAACGCTGAGTGTACAATGAGGTCAAATGTGAAGACTCAGACCACCTAGTCCAGGTTAATCAACAACACATATACATCTTAGAAAATGTTGAGCACTCTTTTTATTCAGACTGAGGCTGAAGAGGCTTTGGAAATGTTTTGACCAGCAGCTGAAGATGGAGTCCTTGTTGGTCAAAAAATTCTTTCCATCTCAGCTTGGAAAGGGACACATCTCCAGAATTGAAGACCACATCCACAGCCTACCAAAGATCATGGAACTGAACTGTCTTATGGTCAACACAACAGAGGAGCACCCCAGAAGCAGTGCAAAGACACTGAAGAAGGCCCTCAGAAAACTGTGACATCAACCCCTACCAAGGGTCTACCCAAGACACTGACTGGTAACTTTTATTCCCTGCAGCCATTATGTAAGAATCTGCAAGTTTGGAGTCAGACTAATCAGCCATCAGAGTGCCTAACTGCCTGCACTGAAAAAGGACTAAACTGATACCTTTACAACATCCCAAAGTCAACACCAACACCAGAATGGGAGTTGGGCAATGCATTATCCAGTTCCAGTTTCAGTAGCTCAAGGAGGCGTCACTGTGTTCGGACAAATCCATATCCAGAAATGCTAAATATATCATATCATCATATCAATATCAAGGTGTGCAGGCCTGACAAGGCCTTTTGCCCGCTTGAAGTGGGGAAGAAAAAGAGAGTCCGACATATGTCTGGTGCATTTTTCAACATTGAGAGCGCAATGCTTGAAAAATCAATAAATATGTAAATGAGTTTTGTATTTAAATTTTTTTAAATGAATATCAAGATAATTTTTAAATTCACTGTTCCTGCGGAAACAACGTCTTGTGACAAATTATTCCAAACATTTGTTACTCTGTTAGTAAAGAAATGTGCAAATCTGGAAGTTTTTACTGAAACTTTTAATAGTTTGTAGGAATGGCCTCTTGTGGCACTGTTCTCATTCAATGTAAACAAAGAGTTTATAGTTCTGCTGTCATATAATCCATGTGTCATTTTATACATCTCTACTAAATCACCACACAGTCTTCTATATTCTAAACTAGGTAACTTAAGTGCTTGCAACCTACTTTCATAGTCCATATCAGCAAAGCCAATGATTCTTTTAGTAAATCTTTGTTGAACATTTTCAATACTGTCTATATGTTTCACTAAACCCGTATTCCAAACAACATTCCCATATTCTAAGATTGGCCTGACTAATGACTTAAATAATGGCACCATTATGTCTTTACTTTTACACTGTATATTTCCAACTAACATTCCAGTCAATCTATTGGCTTTTTTAATGGTTTCATTAAGATGAACATCAAAAGAGAGACCAGAGTCAACAATGACTCCAAGATCTCTCTCCGATGAAGTCTCCTGCAAGTCCGTACCATTCATATAATACTTATAATGTGGATTATTTCTGCCTACGTGTAAAACTTTACATTTATTGCTATTATATTTAATTTGCCATCTATCAGTCCAGTGTCCTAAATTATCAATACTAACTTGTAATTTCAATCTACCAACATCAGAATCTACTTCCTCATAGATCTTTGTATCATCTGCAAAGATTTTCACAAAACAGTCTAGTATGTCAGGCATGTCAATACAACGCATGTATTATCGGATCATGTAGACCATTTCCTGTCTTAATTACCTGTCAAACAATTCCCTTCTGTTACTCTAACAGCAAAGCGAAGACAACTAAATCTT
Organism: Babylonia areolata; assembly: GCF_041734735.1. Classification (NCBI taxonomy): domain Eukaryota; kingdom Metazoa; phylum Mollusca; class Gastropoda; order Neogastropoda; family Buccinidae; genus Babylonia; species Babylonia areolata. Next base: position 44,073,871 of record NC_134884.1, read on the forward strand.
AAGAAGTAGGGCGTAAAAGTAACTAAAACGTTCGAAAGTTCTGGGTTGTGTGTTGATTTGTGTGAAGCAAATCGGAACTTCCGGAGAAGAAATGGGGTGAAGCTGATTTTATGCCCCTCTCCTAGGTACGAAATTCCCAATAATATATAATACATTCTCTAACACTGAATCAACCCGACTGGATCATGGACCTTTTCAGTAAAGTGTCAGCTCGTCAGTTACACTTTCAGACACTTATACGCGAAATGACACATCATCAAAACAACATTTCACGATTCTAAATAAACAGTGCTGAAAAAAATAGTTTAAGTTGTGACACTGATAAAATTAACACAGGTATTCCCATTAAATCGGCATTTCACGCTCATCCACCAATAGAACAAAAACGCCCACTTACAGCCGAAACACTTCGTGGACAGCCATGTTGGCAACTGGCACCAGGTGTGTTTTCTTGTCTGCAGAAGATTCAAGGAGGGAGATAAATACGCTTCTTCCTCTTTTTTTTTTTTTTTTTTTTTTTTCCCACGACAGTTCTGCTGCAAAAGGGGGCGTCACTGCGTTCGGACAAATCGCAACTGCTTTTCAGAAGTAATGGGGTGAAGCTGATTTTATGCCCCTCTCCTAGGAACGAAATTTCCCATATGTATAATATGTAATATTTCTATATATTATGCTCTGAATCACTGAAGAAACACTGCTGAAACACTGAATCACTGAAGAAACAGACACACAAGACAATTTTCTTTATTTTCCGGCGAGTATGCTAGATAAGCACGAGCGTGCTTTTCATTTTCTTTTATCTAAATCCACACAACAGTCATAAAGTCATAAGCATGGCATCACAATAATCAATAAGACACAAAGTAAAAACTTGAAAAGAAAAAAAAAGAGCAAGAAGAAAGGAACGCGCGCGCGCGCGCGCTCACACACACACACACACACACACACACACACACACACACACACACACACATACACACACACACACACACACACACACACACACACACATTTTCTCAATCTTCATTCTAGGAAGCTATTTTTTCACGCACACATTCTATCTCTTATAAACTATGCATCCGCGTTGTGGGATAATGCCAGCGAAACTAACCTCAAACACATCAGTCGCTTGCACAAAGAGCTCTAAAACTGATTAAACTAAAATCTAATACTGTGACAGATACTGACAATAAAAATTTAGACATTCTTCCGCTCAAAAGTCGACTGTTACCTAACAAATGTATGTGTATGCACAGTATAGCGAATGGAACGGCACCAAAGAAAATAACCCAGAATTTTGTTGTTGTTCTCGGTAGAATTTTTGTGTGTTTCTTCAGTGTAATTGTTTATTTCCATATCATCCTGTCCAGACCCCCACTTCCCCCACTTCAGTCTTCCTTTTCAAAGTTAATTTTTTTTAAAGTTAATTTTCTTCTCTTTTTTTATGAGGGCAGGATGTAAAAAATCTGTATAAGCTTATTCTTTTACCCTCAATAAAGATCATTTTGACTTGACTTCACACACACACACAGAGGCACAAGCATGGCCCGGTGTACAACTGTCCAGTTGGAATACACCTACGTTTTATATTTCTATGCCGTTTGGCCCTAGCCTTTATTAGAAGAAAATGACGACAGATACTAGACGAAAAAAATTATCCACCAACAACAGATTTCGGTTCCACAAGAGTCTTTTTGCACTTGTGCGCAACTCAACCGATTAGTTTGTCCAGTTCATCTGAGGTCGCTTTCATATTTCCTCTTGTGTGCAGCGAAGTAGTGTCAAGTGTGGAAGCATGGCGGACGACGCTCCAAACAACGCAACGCTGGAAACAGCGAAAGTAAGTTGGCTTTGTTTAGAAGTTTCTGTGTACATGTTTATGATATGCCAGTAATATCGCACTGATTCAAGTGTTCAGCCTGAGATGACCTTGCGAGGAAGCTGGCATATGAAACTGAAAGTAAAATTATCGATCGCGAGCCATCTCAGGACTCGTCTCTAGGCTCAAGATTGAACCACGTCAGTAGTAGTAGTAGTAGTAGTAGTATAGGGACTGGCAAGTCATCTGCCGAGACTTCTCGGCCTTTTTATGTCCCCATCGAATCTCCATCTTCACTTCTTCCATTATATTTTATTTATTTATTTTCTTCTACTTTTGTTTGTTGTTGATGGGCGGGGTACGCAAGTACACTTCTGTAAGAAACTTTGTTGTATTCATCATAATAAAAAAAAAATTCTTTTAAGATTGTGTTGGTGTCAAGGAGATTTTTGAACGTGTTAGTATTTTGTGCAAGTTTAACTTCGGTTGGTAGTGCATTCTATGTTTGTACAATTCGGTTTGTCAGGATCACAGGAAAATTGCAAAGGCCATGTTACTTTGTTAGTTTACAAGAATGACAAGGGCTTCGTTGACCTACGACCCCCCGAGGGTACTAATCAATCCAGCCAAATCCCCGACCTTCAAGAGGGCAGCCTGGGAAACTTTTAATCCCGCATTCCCCTACCGATGCACATAATAAATCATAGGCATTCAGTTATCCGTCTATGAGGGTCAGGGTTCAAATCCCGCTCTTGCCTTTCTCCCAAGTTTGACAGAAAAATCAAACTGAGAGTCAGTTCATTCTGAAGAGATGATAAACCGAGGTCTGGTGTGCAGCACGCACTTGGCGCACAGAAAAAGAACCCATGGCAACGAGAGTGTTGTCCTCTGGCAAAATTTTGTGGAACTGAAGAAATCCACCCTGAAAGGTACACAAATATATATGCATGCACTCAAGGCCTGACTAAACACGTTGGGATATGCTGCCACCCATTGTTGTTGAAGGCTTGGGATGTGCTGGTTGGATGGTGACTACAGTAGCCAGACTGGCCCAGCTGGAGACGTGAACATTCTTTTTGTATTATTTATCTATGCCAGCCAGGCCTCCAGTCCATATGAGGTCTGCCCAGACAGCTAGGCTTTCAACATCACTGTGAAGAAGATGAAGAAGAAATCTGGTTCATATGCATTCGTTTTTTCACTTCCTTTCTTAAAAAGTTAAGTTGTTCTCTCAAGAGCAGACTTGACATTTTTCCAATAGCTGGCTGAGGTTGAGATCAGTAGCCCCACACATGATTCATAAGTCCTTCTTGATGAAGAAATATTCGCTTTTTGTTATTTATTAGCCTTGGGGTAAGTAAGCCTAACAGCAAATGTTCCAGTTGAAGTGACCGACTCAGCATGTGTACTTAACAGATAACAGGCTGTACATTTGACAAATGTAGCTCTTCTGTTTTTGAAGGCTTCCTCTGATTGGTTGCACCAAGAAAAGTTTGTTTGTTGCATCTTTTCAATGTAGAAAATTTGTTTGAAATAGCAGGGGTGTCTGAGGGTAAATGCGAACGTGCAAGTTTAATTGCAAACAATGGATTTGGGTTCATCACTACATCTGGACAGTTAACTCACTTAGTACTGTCAGTTTGCTTACCTGATTTTCTCCACAGCCGACCCATTTGTATTGGATAGTAAAAACAAAAACAACCAAGAAACACACCTAAAGTTATGACCTGAAGTTTATGATAGAGGCAGGTTTTGAACACAGTAGACATTGCATATTATTGTTGCATCACATTGAACTGTTGTATTGTTGGATTTGATCACACATACACATACATACACAAACACACATCTAAACATCTGTGTGTGTGGTGATACGTGTGTGAGAATGTTGAATGGTCAGTGAGTCGATATCTGTTCACAAAACTTATTTTTGTCAGTAAAAAACCCCACCAAACTATTTGAATGTGTGACTTTCTCAGTATCTGTCTATGATTACATATATGCTTGAACTGTATATGTTTATATTGGAAAAAGAAGGGAATGGGCAGGAAATTTATGGGAGATAAATAAAGTAACTGAATCAATGAACCACACAGTCATTTGGCAATAAAACCAAATTTCAGAATACTTATAGATTTAATTGATTAGCTACTGGATATTTGGATAAACTGACCAAGAAAATGAAAATTGAGAACGATGAGAGTGAAAGGTGTTTGTGATTGTGCTGTTGGAAAGTATAGCAATTAACTCTGAGATTTTTTCTGGACATTTTTATTATGTCATTGTTTTCAGCTTGCACTGAAACTAAGTATCGATCAGTCTGCTAAAAAGTCATATGTAATAGAATATCTTAAGTTAATATATTTTTGCTCTTTATGCTTAGACGTGTTCTTGTTGTTATTGGTGGGTTTTTTTTTTTATCACTTTTATCAGTTATTTAGCTGTTTGTCCATTGTTGTGAAATCAAACTAGTTTTATTAATTAACAAACTTTGAAAATTGTCAGAAGTGTTACCTCTTCATGGTGTTTTGTGGAGTTTTACTCTAAAAATTTGAATTTGAAAACTTATGAATTATGATTTCAGAAACTTGTAGACGAGTTGTATGGTTACCGGGACCACTATGTGGAACGCTTTGGGGTGGAGAAAGTGTCACAGAAAGTGGACGATCTGGACGGGAAAATGAGAGAGACGCTCGTCAAGCTGGATGAAATGAAAGGTGAAGAATAAAGCCATGCTGTATTTTGTCACTGACAGTGCTTAACATCGGATGAGACAGTAAACGGAGGTCCTGGGCGTAGCATGCATTTAGCACACATGAAAGAGCCCACTGCAAGAAAAGGGTTGTCCCTGGCAAAATTCTGTTGAAAAATACACAGTGATACTGATAGGAAAACAACACACTTGCAGGCAGAGAATAAAAAAGGGTTGATCTCTTCCTGGTGGGGGCAGTCCAAATTTCACACAGTGAAAAGAATTATGCAGTACAATACAATACATTGTGTCACACAAAGGATTCACTTAAAAATAAGAATCTGAAACTTTTGCCACACTTTGGTCTGTTACATATATCAGGCAAAACTTGCTCCTTTCTTTCCTCTACTGCTGCCAACAAACTCACTGTTTCTGTCATACTATCTAGATTAGACTGCTGCAAGTCTCTCTTAGCTGTGATTCCTGAGAACATGCTAAATGAAACTGAGCGCATTGAGAATAATACAGCACAGCTTGTGCTTCGTTAATCCAGGCATGAGATCGCAACTTCAGTTTCATTTTCATTTTCTCAAGGAGGCATCATTGCGTTCGGACAAATCCATATACGCTACACCACATCCGATGGGTAGATGCCTGACCAGCAGCATAACCCAGTGCGGTTAGTCAGGCCTTGATTGCATACATAAAATGTATTTGTTTACCTACCAGAGTGGATTTCTCCTGCAGAATTTTGCCAGAGGACAACCCTTTTGCTGCCATGGTGGGTTTTTTTTTTCTGTGCACCAAGTGCATGCTGCACACTGGATCTTGGTTTATCATCTTATCCAAACAACTAGACGCTCAGTTTGATTTTCTAGTCAAACTTGGGAGAAAGGGGGAGAGCAGGATTTGAACCCAGGCCCTCATGGACTACCTGTATCGGCAGATGAGCGTCTTAATCATTCTGTCACCTTCCTCCTTCAACTTCACAGCTCAGAGCACTGCGCAGGCTTCCCGTGAAGGCTGGAATCAATATAGAATTTCTTGTCTCTGTTTTCAATGTCTCTGTCACAACAATATGCCAGCATGAATATTTTTTAACTTGTCCATCTGTACCAACCTTCAAGGATGCTACGCTCTCTTGACACCTCTCTGCTTTCAGTTCCTCGGTTTTCCATTGAAACCTTTGGTAAAATTAAAAAACCTTTCTCTGTCTTTGGCCCACAATCAGGAACTCTAGTCTACCTCCTGTCCCTGGTGAAAACACAGCGGTATCCAACTTTCAAGAAGAAGTTGAAGATGCCACTTTTTTATTTTCATACCTCTCCTGATGCCTGCCACAGTGTGAATGTGTGTTTGTTTCTGTTTTTCTGTGCATGTTATTGAGACCTGTGTTATGTGGAGGGGGTTGGGAGGGAGAGTGAGATTGATTTTTAGATATTGTGATTTTGAGTTGTGCATTATTTGGGCATTGTGATGTTTGTCATTGGTTTTGAGTATTCAGATTGATGTAAGTATTGTGATATGGTTTTGAAAATATTGTGATGATGGTGTTGTGGTATGAGATTTTACCATTTAGGTGTTGTGATGTTTGATTTGTATGTTCTGTGTGATGGTTTTGTGTGCGTGTGCGAGTGTACACATAAATCACTGTAGAGTTAGTGTTTGGTTGGATGCCTGTGCAGGGTTTTGTGTGTAAGTTGTCATTTAAGTGTTTAAATGTTTGTTTTACTCGTCAATTTTTGCAGTGTACAGTGCAACTGAGCATGTTTTACATGATTAGAATTAGATACTTTCTTTTTTGAATTATGATATTATTATAAAAAAAATAAATTATTATGATGATGTCATTTACTGGGAAATTATAAAAGGTAATGGATTGGGAGATATAAAGTACCCATCATTCTTTATAATTGTTTAGTTACAGTTATGACTGGTTTATTTCTTCATATTTTTGTTTCTAGTGGTACTGGTACCAGTGGTAGTGATGTTGGTGTTTGCAATGGGGTTTTTTTTAGTTGGCGTTTTGTGTTTTCAAGTTTGTGTTTGTTAAATCGTTGAAAAGAGAGGAATGAAATACTAAAGTCAATGTATCCATGCATCATACATGTTGGCTTTTGTTGTTGTTGTTGTTGTTTCCAGACAGCATCACGAACAAAGCAGAATACTTCTTGCTGCGAGGCCGGACGCTGAACGTGGTGGGGAAGTTCAGCAATGAAGCGCTGGAAGCACTGTCCAAGGCGGTGAAGCTGGACCCGAAGTCTGTGGAAGCCTGGAACAACTTGGGGGAGTGCTACTGGAAGAAGGGCGACATAGCGGGGGCCAAGAACTGCTTCACTGGGGCTCTGGGGCATGTCAGTGCGCTTGGTTTTTATACAATGCAGTACAGTGTAATACATTACAGTACAATGCAGTACAATATAACACAGTACAATACTGTACCGTACCATACAGTGCAGTACCATATCGTACAGTACAGCACAATACAATACAATACAATACAGTTCAATACCACACTGTGGTGTACCATACTGTACCATACAGTGCAATACAATATAATACAATGCAAATCAATATGAATCAATGCAATACAATACGGTTCAATACAAATTGATACAAACCAATACATTACAATGTAATGCTATGAAATACAATACAGTGCAAAACAGCACAATGGAATTCAGTACAATACAGTACAATGCATTACACTGCTTCACTGGTGCTTTGGGTCATGTCAGTCGACTTAATTTGATATAATACAACACACTGCACTGCACTGCACTTCACTACACTCCGCTACACGACACTGCACTACACTACACTACACTGCACTGCACTGCACTACAATATAATACAATACAATACTGGACTTTCCCACTTGCATTTACTTGCATGATATGCTATATTTTGGGCTGTCACAGTTACTTTGTTGCTTTTTGTAGTTCATTAGAACAAGGAAATCCAGGTCACTCCAGAAGAAATCTATCATGTGCATGTGTTAGCAATGGACAGTACATGACAGCTGTTTTCCTGATACAAGGTGTCTCTCTGGCTTAAATTAAATGAAAATGGATCAAGGTGGACTTGCCCATGTCATTTGTGTGAGACCAAGGTATAAACATTTTACTTCTGGGATGGATATTAGCTGTCCATTCTGCTATGTTATTTACCTATATGGTTTTTGATGTACTTTTTTGTAAGGCTTTGATTTTTTTTTTTTTTTTTTTTTTTTTTTTTTTTTTACTATTGTTTGTAGTGTGGGGATTATAAGTTAAGCAGAAGGGCTGACATCCTCAGCACAGCCTAGTCAGATTTGCTTTAAGGAGCTTAGTGGTTTAGCTAATTCGTCATAAAGTCTGTTGTCTTGCAGGCGGTTTTTTTTTCCCCCCCACATTTGACAGTTTTGTGTTTGATGCGGTTGAAGTTTTATTTTAGTTGGACAGTCCTGATATGCCCAGTATGGCTGGACTAAAAGCAACAGTGTCAAATGTCGTGTGGTACATGTGATTTTCAGGAGATGAACAAGGCCCCTTGTGTTGTAAAGCTGGTCATGTGGCACGTGTGATTTTCAGGAGAAGAACAAGGTGTCATTACGGAGCCTGTCGATGGTGATGAGGCAGCTGGGAGGCTCCCCTGAGGAGTGTCAGCAGCTGGTGAAGGACAGTGTGGAGAGAGCCAAGGAGGCTGTTCAGCTGGACATCACTGACGGCTCTTCATGGTGTACGTAGGGCTTGTCAGCATGGTCATTTTTCTTGATTTGTACACTTCTTTCCACATAGTCACGCTTCTTGATTTGTACACCCCTTCACTGTTTCATACTTATTCAGTTCATGGTGTACGTAGGGCTTGTCAGCATGGTCACGCTTCTTGATTTGTACATCCCATGGTGTACGTAGGGCTTGTCAGCGTGGTCACGCTTCTTGATTTGTACATCCCATGGTGTACGTAGGGCTTGTCAGCATGGTCACGCTTCTTGATTTGTACATCCCATGGTGTACATAGGGCTTGTCAGCATGGTCACGCTTCTTGATTTGCACATCCCATGGTGTACGTAGGGCTTGTCAGCATGGTCACGCTTCTTGATTTGCACATCCCATGGTGTACGTAGGGCTTGTCAGCATGGTCACGCTTCTTGATTTGCACATCCCATGGTGTATGTAGGGCTTGTCAGCATGGTCACGCTTCTTGATTTGCACATCCCATGGTGTACTTAGGGCTTGTCAGCATGGTCACGCTTCTTGATTTGCACATCCCATGGTGTACGTAGGGCTTGTCAGCATGGTCACGCTTCTTGATTTGCACATCCCATGGTGTATGTAGGGCTTGTCAGCATGGTCACGCTTCTTGATTTGCACATCCCATGGTGTATGTAGGGCTTGTCAGCATGGTCACGCTTCTTGATTTGCACATCCCATGGTGTATGTAGGGCTTGTCAGCATGGTCACGCTTCTTGATTTGCACATCCCATGGTGTATGTAGGGCTTGTCAGCATGGTCACGCTTCTTGATTTGCACATCCCATGGTGTATGTAGGGCTTGTCAGCATGGTCACGCTTCTTGATTTGCACATCCCATGGTGTATGTAGGGCTTGTCAGCATGGTCACGCTTCTTGATTTGTACATCCCATGGTGTCCGTAGGGCTTGTCAGCATGGTCACGCTTCTTGATTTGCACATCCCATAGTGTATGTAGGGCTTGTCAGCGTGGTCACGCTTCTTGATTTGTACATCCCATGGTGTACGTAGGGCTTGTCAGCATGGTCATGCTTCTTGATTTGCACATCCCATAGTGTATGTAGGGCTTGTCAGCATGGTCACGCTTCTTGATTTGTACATCCCATGGTGTACGTAGGGTTTGTCAGCATGGTCACGCTTCTTGATTTGCACATCCCATAGTGTATGTAGGGCTTGTCAGCGTGGTCACGCTTCTTGATTTATATATCCCATGGTGTACGTAGGGCTTGTCAGCGTGGTCACGCTTCTTGATTTATATATCCCATGGTGTACGTAGGGCTTGTCAGTATGGTCACGCTTCTTGATTTGTACATCCCATGGTGTATGCAGGGCTTGTCAGCGTGGTCATGCTTCTTGATTTGTACATCCCATGGTGTATGCAGGGCTTGTCAGCGTGGTCACGCTTCTTGATTTGTACATCCCATGGTGTATGCAGGGCTTGTCAGCGTGGTCACGCTTCTTGATTTGTACATCCCATGGTGTATGCAGGGCTTGTCAGCGTGGTCACGCTTCTTGATTTGTACATCCCATGGTGTATGCAGGGCTTGTCAGCGTGGTCACGCTTCTTGATTTGTACATCCCATGGTGTATGCAGGGCTTGTCAGCATGGTCACGCTTCTGCACAGTCTTTCTTCATATGTTTTATCCTGCAATCCACTAACAAACCTTGTTGCCCTTCTTTGAACTTTTTCAGCAGCAACAGATTGCTTTTTGTATAGCGGGTACCAAATAACATTTCCATATTTGAGGTGTGGTCTTAATAGTGTCTTAAATAATCTAACAGAAGTGTCACTGTCCATATATGAGAAAGTTCTTTTTATGATCCCAAGTACTGTTTGCCTTTAATGATACATGATTAATGTGTCTATCAAATTTTAAATCATCATCAAAGATAACTCCCAAGTCTTTTTCTTCTGAACATTTAATTAAACTTTTCTATCCGTCTGTGAGTCTCATAATGTAATCATTCTGGGGGTTGTTCTTCCCGACATGCAATACATAAGTATAAGTTAATATGCAAGAAATAGGAACATATATGTATGTCTGTTTTATCATTTCTTCAAATCTTCAAAGTGGAAGGTCAGCCGTCATTACTGACTATTAATGACCTGTGTGCGCAGAGGCGTAAATACCTAGCTAAAACCTAAGTAGACCTATCTTTTCCTCCGGAGGGGGTGACAATGAGAAAGAGCATGTATACATACTCCCTCCCACCGTCACTCGCAGCGTCCCTCCGGGAAAAAAAAAAAAGAAAGAAAAAAAAAAGGGGGGGGGGGGGGGGGACTAAACTGTGATCTTGTTCAGCTCCCTCTTGAATGCTGCCAAGGAGGGAGCCTCTGCTGCTGTTGCAGGCAGGGAGTTCCAGACGGGGATGGTTGATGGGAAAAAACTGTATTTATAAGGGTCAGAGGAGGAGCTAAGATGGACAAATTTGTGTCGATGATTTGATCTTGTTCTGCCGGATCCTTTCTTGAGAAATTTGTCTAGAGGGATGTCTACAATGCCGTTGACCATTTTATACATCAGGGTCAGCCTTTGTCTGTTCCGCCGTGATTCGAGGGATTCCCATCCTAGTTCTTGCAGCATGTGTGTTACGCTGCTGGTCCGCCCGTAGTCATTGTGTACATAACGTGCTGCTCTTCTTTGCACCATTTCAATCTTGTTCTTTTGACCTTCTTTGTACGGGCTCCAGACTGATGAACAATACTCCAGGTGCGGGCGTACAAGAGTTTGGTAGGCATTGGCTTTGGTGGTTTTATTGGATGTTTTTAGGTTCCTTTTTAGGAAGCCTACCATGCTGTTGGCTTTGTTGGTGACTTGTAACATGTTCTTTCCAGTTTAGATCATTTCTTATGTCGACGCCGAGATATTTTGCGCTGTCAACATGCTCGAGGGTGTGTCCTTTTAATTTGTAGTTGTAGCTGTTTCATCTGCTTTATATGTACATTTGAATTTTATAAAGTGCTGTGCTTGGTATGCATGTAATCTTTACTCTTCAGGTGTTTCTTTTTTTTTTTCTTTTCTTTTTTTTTAAAATTTGTGTCATACAAGCATGTTTGAAATGTGTTCAGTTGCTGATCCTGATGTGTTTGGAGATAATAAGAGCCCGTTGTTTTGCAGTGATTTTGGGCAATGCCTACCTGTCTTTATTCTTCTCGGGCGGACAAGACCCCAGGGTTCTCAAACAGTGCATGAGCGCTTACTCTCAGGCTGTGAGTATGATTCTGTCATCTGATACAGGTCTCTACTGCTTGGAGACAGTCATGAGAAGGGGCTGATAGGAGTGAAAGATTCTGTATAGGTCATCCTGAACAGTTCAAAAGAAATGAGAAATTTAGAGGGTATATGTGTGTGTTTGTATACATGCACATGTGTGTGTGTGTGTGTGTGTGTGTGCATCTGCTTTAGATGTTGAGAATTATTCAGACATCGTTTACATTATTTTTCGAACATTCAGACAACATTTACAATGTTTTTCAAACAGTGACAGAGCGCGACAGGGAGAGACAAAGACTGATCATGATGAGAAACACTTGCCAGTGTCCATGTGTGTGTGAACATATGTATGCATCTGCTTCTGAAGTTGAGAATTATTCAGACAATGTTTACTAATTTTTTAAAGCAGTGAAAAAAGTGTTGCAGGGAGAGACTAAGACCGATTGTGACATGAAATATTTGCCGGTGTCAGCTCAGCAAAACAGCTAATATTTGAGAGAGTATTGCAGCTATTTGTATGTAGCAAAGACAGTGTGTCTTGTAGACTCAGTGAAATTTTTAGCGTATATTCACACACTGCTTTGTCTTCATGTGTGTATAAGTGTAAAGGTGAAGGAGAAATAGGATACACCTTAGCCCCAAGTTAAAGGATGTAAATGGTAGCATAAAAGCATTTGTCTGAGACATACCATTGCCTGTATTTGTTTCTATGATTCCTTTTTTTTTCCTTCCTTTTTGACTGACTTGTGTAAACAAAGTGAGTCTGTGTTATGACCCGGTGTACTGTTGTCTGTCTGTGTGTCTGGCTGTGTGTACATGGTAAGCTTTAACATTGCCATTTTCTCTGGAAATACTTTGTCTGCCAAAACCAAGTTTGTCTTAAAAATAGTAGGAAAAAAATCTTCACAGTCATACCAATAATAGGTTGTACATCTCCCGAATTTAGCTGTGTTTCTGAATTATTAGCTTTTTATTTCGTTGATGCTCGATCCGGAATCTGAAAACGCTGTTACCCCTTTGCAGCTGCCTGGATGAAGACAATCTCTTGTAAGAAGGCGCCATGACCTTGTTTTTCTTGTTCGCAGTTAAAAGCAAAGAAATACAAATTCTGGACAGAACACATACAGTGACACTAACTACATTATTGACATATTTACTGCATATGAATATTCTAAAGTGGACACTGATTTAACTAGAATGAACATAAAAGAAAATTTGAATCGACCGTCTTCACTGAATTACGGTTTTTGTCTACACTGGACTGTGCAGATCTAAACAAAACTGATGCAAAGTCTGATGCGATGGCAACGTCTCCTTTACCGCCAATTTAAAAGAATTTCTTAAATAATCAACAATGTGTTACTGCATATGAATGTTTTAAAGTGGATACTGAATCAACTAGAATGAACAGAAAAGAGAAATTGAATGGACTGTGTAGTAGTTTTTCAGTGACTGCCGCAAAGAGTTGTCGAACACGGATCTCTGCAGATCTATAAAGAAACAGAAACATATTGCAGTGTGTGGGAATGTCCCCTTTACCTCGGACTTGAAAGAAATTTTTAAATGCTGGAGATATACCAAAATATCATGATTTAAACGGCGTTAACACTTCAATTGCCGCTGTCGATTTATTCCGCAGAAAGAACATGCTTAAATAATAATTTTTGATTGTCATTGTTGAACCCACGTCAGCCAAATGGATAAAACCAATCATTCTTGATCTGAACATCCTAGGTTTGAATCTGCTTGGAAGCCTTTTTTTGTTTTGTTTTTAACATAAATTTTTATATAATAGTAATAACGAATAGAGAACATATTTCAACAAACTTTTTTTTCTTTTTTTTTTCTTAAAGTGTATCACAAGTGAGTCTTGAAGGCCTTGCCTTTCTTGTTTTTGTTTTTTTTACATTTGTTATAAAACATATATTCAGCAGATCATAGCAACATGCTATGTGTGTACATGTTTGAAGACAAAATGAGACTGAAAACTGTGTGTTTTTGTTGGGGTTTTTTGACATTTGGTATAAAACATAGATTCAGCAGATCATAGCAGCATGTCATGTGTGTATATATTAAAAGACAAAATGAGACTAAAAGCTCTGTGTGTTTTATTTTTTCCCTCAACATCTTCAACAGGAACGTGATGCAGTTGCTCGCAGTAATCCTGATCTTCATTACAATCGAGCAATGGTAAGTATCATCATCTTTTTTTTTTTCTTTTCAGCAGGGTTTTAACAGAATAACCTTAAAAATAAATCTTATACTGCTAGTATTATGCTCCAGTTTGTGAATATACCTGTTGTTTTGCTTTTAAAACATGATAAATGACACATCAGACTTAGACATGTAAATGTATACATGTGCCAACCCATCACACACACACACACACACACACACATACACTGTCAGAGGTACCAGCTGTTACCATTTCACTGTATTTTGTTACGCTTGATCGCTGTTTGTTCCAACGTTACACCAACATCAAAATTGTTCCGATAAGTTCATTTTCAATTACATAGCTTGGTCACATGCATTCCTGTCGTAACATTACCCAGACACTCTGGAACTGTTGCTCATGAGGCCAGGGCAGTCACTACAAACCTTGGTCTCACATGATGATGCTCAGCTAAATGCATGTGTGTTTACATTGAAACAGCATTGATTGGACCAATCAGCCCCCCTGAAAGCGGAGTATGGCTGCCTACAGGGCGGGGTAAAAACGGTCATACACGTAAAAGCCCACTCGTGTACATACGAGTGAACGTGGGACTTGCAGCCCCCGAACACAGAAGAAGAAGAAGAAGAAGGACCATTCAGCTTAATCATTTGCCTGAACAAGACAGAACATGGCTAAATCAAGTTGTGTCTCAGTAAAACTGCATCTGTGCTCAGAGGATTAAGCTATGGAGTGTAAGTTCACCTCTGTCAGGTGATCTCCTGAAGAAGTATAAACAGAGCAGTAATAAGAGACTGGACAGTGGAAAACAGGCCTATTGTAACAATTACAAACAGCCTGGTAGCAGTTACACCATGTTGCAGATATGCTCAAGTGTTTGTATGCCTTGTAGATGAAATGTGCATTTGCTAATGTGGCTCGGAGTTTGAGTGTTCCTACCAAATTCAAAATGTTCCTTCCAAATTTCCTGATTGTTCCTACAAACACCTGACAGGGGTTGGCATCTCTGCACTGTACATGACGTGTGTGTGTGTGTGTGTGTGTGTGTGTTCCAGTCCTATTGATTGTTCCCTACAAACACCTGACAGGGGTTGGCATCTCTGCACTGTACATGATGTGTGTGTGTGTGTGTGTGTGTGTGTGTTCCAGTCCTATTGATTGTTCCCTATAAACATTTGACAGGGGTTGGCATCTCTGCACTGTACATGACGTGTGTGTGTTCCAGTCCTACAAGTACCAGGAGGAGTACCAGAAGGCCCTGGAGGAGTTTGACCTGGCTGCACAGCTTGATCCCAGCTGGTCCGACCCTGGCATGGAGGAGAAGGCTCTGCTGACTTACCTGGACAGTGTGGTCACCCTCACACAGAAACAGGTCAGTTATCTCTTACCTGACTTACCTGCACAGTGTGGTCACACTCACACAGAAACAGGTCAGTTATCTCTTGCCTGACTTACCTGGACAGTGGTCACCCTCACACAGAAAATGGTCAGTGATCTCTTGCCTGACTTACCTGCACAGTGTGGTCACCCTCACATGCACAGTGTGGTCACCCTCACACAGAAAATGGTCAGTGATCTCTTGCCTGACTTACCTGGACAGTGGTCACCCTCACACAGAAAATGGTCAGTTATCTCTTACCTGACTTACCTGCACAGTGTGGTCACCCTCACACAGAAAATGGTCAGTTATCTCTTACCTGACTTACCTGCACAGTGTGGTCACCCTCACACAGAAAATGGTCAGTTATCTCTTACCTGACTTACCTGCACAGTGTGGTCACCCTCACATGCACAATTTGGTCACCCTCACATGCACAGTGTGGTCACCCTCACATGCACAGTGTGGTCACCCTCATGCAGAAAATGGTCAGTTATCTCTTACCTAACTTACCTGGACAGTGTGGTCACCCTCACATGCACAGTGTGGTCACCCTCATGCAGAAAATGGTCAGTTATCTCTTACCTAACTTACCTGGACAGTGTGGTCACCCTCACATGCACAGTGTGGTCACCTTCATGCAGAAACAGGTCAGTTATCTCTTACCTGCAAGGTGTGGTCACCCTCACACAGAAAATGGTCAGTTATCTTTTGCCTGACTTACCTGGACAGTGTGGTCACCCTCACATGCACAGTGTGGTCACCCTCATGCAGAAAATGGTCAGTTATCTCTTGCCTGACTTACCTGCACAGTGTGGTCACCCTCACGCAGAAAATGGTCAGTTATCTTTTGCCTGACTTACCTGGACAGTGTGGTCACCCTCACATGCACAGTGTGGTCACCCTCATGCAGAAAATGGTCAGTGATCTCTTGCCTGACTTACCTGCACAGTGTGGTCACCCTCACGCAGAAAATGGTCAGTTATCTCTTGCCTGACTTACCTGGACAGTGTGGTCACCCTCACATGCACAGTGTGGTCACCCTCATGCAGAAAATGGTCAGTGATCTCTTGCCTGACTTACCTGCACAGTGTGGTCACCCTCACGCAGAAAATGGTCAGTTTAATCACACATACTTAACCGTGACCCAACTAGTGCAGACTCCGGCAGGGGTCTGACATTCCTGTCCTGTGCAAACTACTATCCGCCTATGCGGAGAAAATGAGAGAACTACGGCCGATAACCTCCCGGAAGTAGGTAACGTCCCCTTTGTCCCCCTGGTTATCGTCCTCTTTTTCCGGCAGCCATCTCGACACCTGTACCTGTGCACTTCATACGTCTAAGTTTTTCGCATTTTCTACCTGTCTATCGATTCTTTGGCGTTTCTGTTTTGTGTCCGATTATGTCTTCAAACAGGTCGCACAATTATGTAGCCCGATTGGGAGATCGGGCTAAAATTAAGGCACGATCGCAATCGATTCGCGATCAGTCTGGGCCCTCTACCTCTGCCGCTCTCAGCAACGCCAACCCTACGCCACCCCCACTTCCTCCGCTACCTCCGGTCGACTCCAGACCACCACTACCCACTACGCCTCCTCCGGCGACTTCTACAGGTTTGCTTACCAATACACAGGTCAGTGGTGCCATTCACAATCCTTTTTTCGATTCGCGATCGGACTCGTCGCGATCCGCGATTTCTCGGCTCTGCCAGTCGGCAGTACCCGAGTCGACCTCCTCTATCCCTTTCCCCATGCCCTCAGTCTCAAGGGATTTTTGCACAAACCCTTTGGGGAAACAACGCAAGTCACTTGCTCTGGATCCGCACACTAGTCTGGGCCCTACGTGCGATGCGTCCGTGGTGGCGGCCGTGACATCGGATCACGAGCCCCCCACGCGGCATGCCTCGACCGTCTCGGATCCTTTGGCGACCGTGGCGTGTAGGGATGCCCTCCCATTGTGCAGGGAGGAAGGTGGACCACTAGGGGACACGCTTGCCCATACGCGTGCACCCCTCCCCTTGTCACGATTTTCCAATCCAAGGGAGGCAACTCCTGCTTCGGTCCCCTTATCGGTGACCGCCGCAGTTACTTCCCTTGCACCGTCACTGCCCCTTGCCTCCAGTGCAGGCGCGTGCACGGTTCCACCAAGCCATGCAGTGATGTCCACATCTGCCATTTCTCCAGCTGCTGCTGTTTCCCAGCCACAAACGGTCTCACAGCAAGCTGCTCAAACAAACAATCAGCAGCTCATTATCAGCTTGCTGCAGCAATTATGCTCCACTGTCCTTCCTGGTGCCACACCTTCTCCTGCTTCTGCTCCTTCTTCTAATGCAATACCACCACCCCCTGCCACCCACCAGCAGCTACCCTCCACTTCAGCAGGACACACTCAGAGCACCCAGGACAGCCACACTGGCCACGTGCCCAGCACACAGCCTGATCCATCACCCTATGCCACTGAAGAGACTTTTTCTGATGGTGACACAGACTCAGAGGAACCACCTTCAGAAGAAAACCAGTTGGTTTCCCTGCAGGAAGCACTAGGACACCTAGCTTCCTACACTCCAGACAGGGTGGAGACAATTCATGCACCGGGCACGCCTCAATCCTGCGGTGCTATGGAAATCATGGGCATCCACAGATCCTCCAATGGCCCTCACTATGCCCTCACACAGTCGCCCATGGTACTTGATGCCCTGCATAGTACGCTGGCACGCATCAGGGGCCAACCCATCAGCGAGGTCCCCTCTGATTCTGTACCCGATTTCCCTGCAGCAATGGGTCGAGGCAAATTCTTAAAAACCCAACCCAGACCCACTTCAAAACCCCCACTGTTAGCTCCGGGTCCTATCCCGCAAAGGCCCCTGCCTCTTTCTCAGGAGGACCTACTACTACTCCCAAACAATTCGCAGGCCAATCGCTCAGTCACAGTGACAGACAGATTCTTGATGGACCTGGAAGAAGCTGCAAGGTTGTCCCTTGAATCAACTGCAGCCATAGACAACTTCCTGGCGGGCCTTGCCACAGCACTGATGGAAACGCCAGCTGACCCACCAGCCGGCCTTGACATCTCGGTCTTCTCTCCCTTCGTACAGCAGATCGCCCAGCTCCTTATGCGCTCTGCCAATATACAAGCGCAGGCCTACATGAACGTGATTTTGGCCAGGAGGGACGCTGTGCTCGACCACTCTCCATACGTGCGTTCTCTGCCAGAACATGCTTCCCTCAGAGCGCTTCCTCCCGCCGACGGTTCCCTTTTTGGTCAAGGCTTCCCCACTGCGGCCATCAAACGCCGCGCAGACTTGGGTAGGGACCTTGCCCTCGGCGCAGGCCCTCTCCGCACTCAGGCACACCCGCGGCATGCTCAACGGCATCAGCCCTACACCTTAAGGCGTAGCAACATTACCTCCTTCCGACCGCGCCCGCGCCAATCCACAACCTCAAACGCCAGAGCACAACCCAGGCCACAACCCAGGGGTCAGCCCAGACCGTACAGGCGCCAGCCGCACTCACTCCGCCCTCCACGCAGGCCAGCAACCAACTCCACTCCGGCCCACCCCCAATGACTTGCCCCCGCCCTTCACCCGCCACTCGCGCACCAACAGCCAGCAGGAAGCCTGTCCAGGCACATGCCAGCGTGGCTGTCTCTCCCAGCATGCGAGTGGGTCCTCCGGGTGATAGGGTCGGGGTTCCGCCTGCCTTGGCTCTCCTCCAAGGCACCTCTCACTCTCTCTCCTCCTCCCTTCCCCCCCCCTCAGGGCGACACAGCCTGCTCAGCCCTGCGGGACGAAATACTCTCTCTCCTCCACAAAGAGGCCATAGAAGAAGCTCCTCCTCTCTCCCCGGGCTTCTTCGGCCGCATTTTCGTCGTTCCCAAAACATCCGGCGGATGGCGGCCAGTCCTAGACCTTTCGCCCCTAAACAGATATCTCCAGCACAAATCATTCCGCATGGAATCACCTGCGTCAATCAGGGACTCCATCAGACAAGGCGACTGGGCAGTCTCCATAGACCTCACAGACGCTTACTTCCATGTCCTTGTTCACCCCAGGGACCGCAAGTGGCTCCGCTTCTCATGGGAAGGCAAGTCCTTCCAGTTCAGAGCCCTTCCATTCGGCCTGGCTCCAGCCCCGTGGGTCTTCACCAGAGTGGTCAGGGAACTATGTTTGGCCCTCAGGAGCAAGGGCATACGCCTGAGGGTCTACCTAGACGACTGGTTGATCCTCGCAGAGAGCAAGGCCCTCTGCCAGCATCACCTCAACCTCGTCAGGACCCAGTGCCAAGCACTGGGCTTTCTGATGAACACAGACAAATCGGAACTGGAGCCCTCTCAACAGTTCGAATTCCTGGGTATGGCGATCGATTCGGTATCAATGACCATACGTCCGGCCATGCCTCGCCTCCACAGGCTACACAGCCTCCTTTCTCATCTATCACAGGCAGCCTCGGCGTCAGCCAGGGAGCTTGCCTCTCTACTGGGCTTCATGGAGTCTCTTGCTGCACTGGTCCCCTTGGGCAGACTACACAAACGCCCATTTCAGCGCCACTTCCAGAACAGGTGGTCCCAGTCTTCTCAGACGTGGGACACCCAGATTCCTCTAGGCACATGGTTCTCACAGTCGACCCAGCGCTGGATGGACATGCAATGGCTCAACGCCGGGGTTCCCATCTCGAACCCAACTCCAGATGCAGAACTATACACAGATGCCTCCAACACGGGCTGGGGTGCCCACATGGAGAACCACACAGCGTCGGGGACTTGGTCCCCACAGCAGCAAGCATGGCACATCAACAAACTGGAACTGGAGGCGGTCTCCCTTGCCCTCCAGCACTTCCTCCCCCACGTTTCGCGCAGGTCGATCTTGCTATGCACAGACAACACGACGGTAGCATGTTATCTGAACAAACAGGGGGGAGCTCACTCTCACCAGCTGTCCCTGCATGCGGAGACAGTCCTCCTCTGGTGTCAGGAGCACAACATCCACCTGACAGCACGACATGTCCCAGGCAAGCTCAACATTCTAGCAGATTACCTCAGCAGATCCCACACAGTGCTTCAGACGGAGTGGACCCTGTCACACTCAACACTTCAGCCGATCTGGGACCATTGGCACAAACCACATGTGGATCTCTTCGCCACAAGGTTCAACTTCCGCATCCCCACATACGTCTCCCCAGTCCCAGACCCGCAGGCCTGGGCCGTGGACGCCCTGTCGATCAGCTGGTCCAACCTTTCGGGGTACGCCTTCCCCCCACTGCCAATCATGGGAAAAGTCCTCAGAAAGGCAAGGCTGGAGAGTGCCGTCCTGATTCTCATCGCACCCCACTGGCCAGCACAGCCGTGGTTTCCCGACCTTCTCCACCTCACTCACGTCCCCCCACTCCGCCTTCACATCGGCAGACACTCCCTAGTTCAGCCCCGCTCAGGCATTCCCCACGGAAACCCAGAGGTTCTCAACCTACACGCCTGGCTACTGTGCGGGAATCTCTGTCAGCACTAGGCGCCTCTGATGACACAGCCGACCTCGTATGCAGGTCACATCGCAAAGGCACTCAAGGCGTTTACTCTGCACACTGGAATCGCTGGCTCTCCTGGTGCTCTACCCACTCAGTCAATCCCACACACCCATCCAACATGGACCTCGCCAACTTTCTCGCTTTCCTCTCCTCCTCCAAAGGCCTCTCCGCCTCTGCAGTACGCGTCCATCGCGCTGCAATCAGCTCCACTCTTCGGCAACTAGGCGGACCCTCTTTCTCAGATGACCCCCTGCTTAGGGCATTAGTCCGAGGGGCTTCCCTCAGCCACACACGTACATCCCCTCGGTCCCCTTCTTGGGACCTGTTTCTGGTACTACAATACCTCCGCAAGGCACCCTTCGAACCCCTTGCTATAGCTCCCTTCAAGCTACTCTCAATGAAGACACTCTTTCTCGTCTCACTCGCCTCAGGCAGACGTTGTAGTGAGGTCCATGCCCTCAGTGGCGTCACACAGGATATAGCCTTTGAGCCGGACGGATCTATCTCACTTAGGTTCCTCCCTGAATTTCTTGCCAAAAATCAGACTCCCGATACACCCTCTCCCATTCTTTTCATCAAACCGCTCTCTTCCATTCTAGCCCATGATGACGAGGATAGATTCCTCTGCCCGGTCAGGGCCCTGCGCATATACCTCAAAAGGTCGCGTCCTTTCCGAGCGTCCAAGCGACGCCTCTTCATTAGCTGGAACCTAGACCATCCACGTGACATTAGCAAAACGTCGCTGTCCCGATGGATAGTCAATGCGATCAAAGGTGCATATGCAGACGTAGGTTTGAGACTCGATGCCTCCTCAGCCAGAGCGCATGAAGTCAGAGCGTGGTCCTCCTCTCTTGCCCTGGCGCACTCAATACGGCTACAAGACATCTTAGATGCCGCCTACTGGAAAAATCCTGCCACCTTCATCGACTTCTACCTGAGAGACGTCGCACGCCTGCGGGATGATGGCTCAAGAGGCATCGCTTCTGTGGTAGTTGCACAGCAGGCTATCGCAGCACATAGACAGTAGAACAGGCTAGCCCGCCACCTTGTCGCGCTATTCTGCACTAGTTGGGTCACGGTTAAGTATGTGTGATTAAAAGGAAATTTTCTATCTAAAATTACGTTTAAATAACATACTTACCGTGACCCAAATTTAAGACCCTCCCGGCCTCCCCGCTTCCTGTTCTCCCTGCTCGCTGCGCTGCTGATGGCATATTGCCGTCAAAAGAGGGCGATAACCAGGGGGACAAAGGGGACGTTACCTACTTCCGGGAGGTTATCGGCCGTAGTTCTCTCATTTTCTCCGCATAGGCGGATAGTAGTTTGCACAGGACAGGAATGTCAGACCCCTGCCGGAGTCTGCACTAGTTGGGTCACGGTAAGTATGTTATTTAAACGTAATTTTAGATAGAAAATTTCCTTTATCTCTTGCCTGACTTACCTGCACAGTGTGGTCACCCTCACGCAGAAAATGGTCAGTGATCTCTTGCCTGACTTACCTGCACAGTGTGGTCACCCTCACACAGAAAATGGTCAGTTATCTCTTGCCTGATTTACCTGGACAGTGTGGTCACCCTCACGCAGAAAATGGTCAGTATCTCTTACCTGACTTACCTGCACAGTGTGGTCACTCTCACATGCACAATTTGGTCACCCTCACATGCACAGTGTGGTCACCCTCACGCAGAAACAGGTCAGTTATCTCTTACCTGCAAGGTGTGGTCACCCTCACACAGAAAATGGTCAGTTATCTCTTCCGTGGACAGCCTGGTCACCCTCACACAGAAACAGGTCAGTTATGTTTTACCTGACTTCATCAGTTGTCAGTTTCTTGCTTTGGAACACACACACACACACACACACACACACACACACACACACACACACACACACACACACACAGAGTCTTTCACATGCCATGCCTGTCTGCGCCACACCCACTCAACTCATGCACACTTTCAGACAACATCGAAGAGGTTAACTCAGTCAGTACTGCCGGTTAGCTCCCTAACTGTCATCACGGACGACCCATTTGTATTAGTAATAAATGAAATCAGCAAAAAACAAATGTTAGAATTTAAGATGTGTGTGTGGGTTATTTCTATTTCTCTTGAACTAACTAAAAGAAACAGTTTACTGACTACAACTGCTGTTGCCAAGGAACTGTGAGTGAATGATGGGTTGAAAATGTGTAGAATTCCAGAATTTTGGATCACAATTTATGGTTCTATGTGTACATAATGTACGGCAACATGTTTAGTTTGAAAATGTGTAGAATTCCAGAATTTTGGATCACAATTTATGGTTCTATGTGTACATAATGTACGGCAGCATGTTTAGTTTGAAAATGTGTAGAATTCCAGAATTTTGGATCACAATTTATGGTTTTGTGTACATAATGTACAGCAACATGTTTAGTTTGAAAATGTGTAGAATTCCAGAATTTTGGATCACAATTTATGGTTCTATGTGTACATAATGTACGGCAACATGTTTAGTTTGAAAATGTGTAGAATTCCAGAATTTTGGATCACAATTTATGGATCTATATGTACATAATGTACGGCAACACATTTAGTTTTTAGGGTTTTTTTTTTTTTTTTTTTTTTTTTGGGGGGGGGTTCATTTCAGCTGCTGTTACTAACATTCTATAACTGTATTCAGAAAGTATGTGAAATATGTCTTTCTCATATTCATGCTTCACTCATTATTAATGAGTGTGTCAAGTAAGCTGGAAACTATCAGAAATTGATAGTCTGTTCATTTTCCTTGAAAAAAAAAAAAAAAAAAAAAGCTGGGTTATGTATACTTCCTTGTAGCGGTTTGCATGTTAGAATTTTTTTTTTGTTAATTGTTACCCTTCGCAACCAAAAACTGCCTGGCAAACAGGAAGCAGAAGCCACAATAACACTCAGCACTGAAGGGGTTAAAATGAAAAGACGCTAACTAAAGAATGATGAAACAGTTGAGTCAGGACAGTGGGGATCATTAGTGTTCATGTTTTGCAGCTGTTGTTGCATTTTATTTTGAGATGGAAAGAGGTGCACATGAGGTTGTGTGCTTGATTTTCTTTCTATCTTTTATGTCTCTTACATCTGTGTTAATTTTTTTTTTTTATTATTCTTATTTGTGTGTATGTGTGTGTAGTTTGTTACTTCCGTTTTGTAGAGATGTGTCTCTCAGTCTCACGATGTGTTCTACTTGTACATTTTACATGTATTTAGTACAACAACATTTATATGCATATGTGTTTGTGTGTCTCTTAGAACAACAGCAGATGTGTAAGTCAGCCAAAGTGCTAATATCTTCACTGTTGGAAAATGAAGATTCATTCATTCTTTCATTCTTCATACACTCTTGAGTTTTTTTCATTTTTCTGTTTGTCTGCTGTTAGGAATGAAGCCAGGTGCCTATAACTCAGGGTAAAAATGGTGCTTGTTTATTCATGTTAACTACTTGTCATTGAATGCGCTACCCCTTGTTTCGATCAGATTTCTGTTGACGGTAGTTTCTGTTTCACAGGGAAAGTTGAAACCCAAGCAGCTGCAGAGCTACCTGAACTCACTCAGCGAAAAAGACCTGGGACCTTACGGCATGGGGTCCTACACCTCGCCCACCGGCAAAACCATTGAACTGAGCCACATTTCAACCTCAGACATGGCCCCAGAGGTCAATGCCAACAAGGTCATCTGCGGCAAAGTTGTCTGCTCAGTAGAGAGCAACTCCACTGTTCCATTGTGAGTGAACCAACTCATCGTGTGGTGTTTATATCAATGTTATTAAACTCAATTTCTGTAATATTCATGAGCTTTCAGCTCATTTTGATTTTATTTGGATGGATAGGCCCATCTTTTTGTGTCACGGCTCATGTATGTTCAGCTAAGTGCTGAGAGTTTGCATATGCATCTCTTGGGATATGTTTTTGGTATGTTCCAATTTATGGTCGTTTTGAACTGTGAGATGGGTTCAAAACTTATGTTGTTGGGGAAGAAAGATTTCATTTCGTTTTTGGAGCCAATCTGTCTTATGAGAATGGGTTGCTGGGCCAGCAAGTGAGCTGTTGAGTGCCCTCCGTTAGCTGTGGGATGTTCCCCTTATTACTTTTGGTATCAGTGTTGGTCTCTGTGGTCTGTGTTCTTTGCCCTGCGTGCAGTGGTGTGCCTGTTTACCTGGTGACAGGTGAGGGAGAGGTCAGGTATTTGTCTTTGTAGTGTTAGATTGGTCACGTTACTTGTTCATTTTTGTTGGAATTAATGGGACATAGGTATTGGGTGCTTGCAAGGTTTTGGGGATGTTGTATCAGAAATCTTTTAAATCCAATACTCTTTTTTATTTCAGCACATGTTTAAGGGAATTCGTAAATTTGTGAGTTGTGTTTAAGATATGTTATTTTGCTATTCATTCAGCTTAGATTATCGTTTAGAATTTATTTTCTTTGTGATGGAAAAATGTATCCTTTTGGTTTGAATTCCCCAAAGCATTGTTTTCTTGTCACTGGTGTGCTTGCTGGGTACTTTTCCTTTTTAAAATCAGTGGGATGAATATTATGAGTCGCTTTAAAGAATTATCTGCTCTGCACTCATTCAGGATTGTCTTTCACTTTAACCCTTTCAAATCCTGATCTCGCTGTTTCTCCCAAGTTTAACTGGAAAATCAAACGTACTTTTCAAGTCAGCAGTTTTTTGTGTGAAAGTGTCTATATGTAATAGGATATCCACTTGCTCCTCAACAAAGTGTAATGTGTATTGGAAGGGATGGAGGGTATTCTTCTGTCAATTTGTGAAAAAGCATAGACTACAGACAAATGGGAGTTGGTTGTTACATATTTTTTCTGTGGGTTTTTCTTCATCGCCATCTCAACTTCAAGAATTGAAATCTGGAACAACGTTTGTTTCCATCCTAGCTTGTCCTTCCCACATTCCCTCACATCTGCTTCCACATTCCTAACATGTACTGGTAACCCCCCACCCCACCTGACCCCCGGACAGTATTACAGATTGCAAATATGAACCATCAGACCAGTCAAGCACAAACACACACCCACATACCACACATGCATGCAGGCACACAGAACACACACACACACACATATACAACACACATAATGAACACCCACTCACAAGTCCACACACTGCATGAAGACTTCCAGCAAAGGGGGGGTGGGGAGGAGACAGACACACAGACAGCTATGCTGAGCGTCTCACTGCAGTATATGCTGCTGTTTCCCACAGCACGTTCTGCCTGTGTGACAAGAAAAGCTGCATCCCTGTCACGGTGTACAACATGGTGCAAGGCGGAGGAGTGAAAATCGGCGACTCTGTGGCCATCCCAGAACCGTACGGCCAAGTGGTGAAGATTAAACATAAAGATAAGGTATGAGGTGTTTGTTTGTAGTGTGTGTGATTGTATGTGCACGCGTGTCTGTGTGTGTGTGAAGGCGTGTAAATATGTGTGGGAGTTGTTCATACATGCAGAAGTGTGTGTGGTTGTCTGTACAATAACTGAAGATTGTTTATTCAATTGGCTTGCATCTTACTCAATTCAATTCATATTCTGTTCAAAAGATGCTTGTCAGCAACTAAGTAAGTGAAATATAAAAAAAATAAATGAATAATCAATACACCCTTCCTTGATTAGTCTGTACATATAAGTCATCATGAAAAAGGGAAAAAAATCAGGGAAAAAACACCAAACAAATGTCTTTGTAATACAGCACATTCCTGGTTTGAGCATTGAATACTTTTATGAGTTTGTTGTGGTATGTAATGTTTGTGTTTTTTGGTGTGTTTTTTTGTAAATTGTTGCTTTTAATCAATCCTGGCACAAAGAAACTCTGATTGATAATGAACAGTATTCCTTTCCAGACATTTGATTTCCTCAGCGTGCGAGTGGACTCTCCTCTGGTGATGGTGGTCAATGGATCCAAGGTGAAGGCCAACAAGCTTTCTTCTTGTGTCTTGTCTGTGAGAACAGTGCCAGAATAACTGGTCTTTGGTCATTTCTGCCCAGCACACTGCCCTACATGCCAGAAGGATAACTGTTGTACATAAGAGAAATGGGAACAGAGGCAGCCCATATTCTTTTTACTTGTTATTTAGATCAGTAAGCATTGAAACTTTTTTCTTTCTTTCTTTCTGTTTTTTTAATATACAGTTGCTTTTTCTTTCTTTTCTTTTTCCTTTTTTTCTTTTTTCACTAGTGTGTGGAGAGAAAAATATTTTTAAAGATCATAAAATTGATTGTACATAACTGAAATAAGAGTTATGAAAATTTGAAGTAAATATCAGTGTACATTTTCACCTTTAGTGTGCTGCAAAGGTTGTTGAATGTGAAGAAAGATGCGGTGTAGAATCATTAAGTGTGGTCTTTTATGATCAGTTGTGTGTCTTGAGAATGAAGTCATGTCTGCACAGATGAAGTGATGGAGGCAGAAAGATAATTGGGGTCTGAATTTAAAGAGCCAGTAAGTTTTGTAAGCCTGTTTCTTTAGATTTTGAGCAGCTGACCAGTAGAGGTATGCATGAGCAGAAATATGTGGGTTTCTTTTTTTGTATTTGTGAGACAGTTCATTCATTGAACTCTACATGCGAACATGCATCATTAGAAAAAGAACCAGTGATAGACAGACAGAAAGACGTGATTGGGCACACGCTAACTCATTGTGTTTTCAATGTGTGAATAAGTTTGCTTGGTTTCTGTAACAAATGTGCTATTGCATAGTTGTTTTTCATGTGAAGTGTTTATGCATCCTGTATTGATATGTTTTAAATCAAGTATGTGAGGATGCAGTTGTTGTGGGTGATATTTCTTGTTGAAACGGACTGCTCTGTGTGCGGTGATGAGATTTCAAGATTGAATGTTACAGATCTGTTGTTCACATGGAATGAATTAACGGGGAAAAAAAAAGCTTGAAAGCTAAAAGAGTATTTTCAGTTTTTGGTGAATAAAATGAAACTTTAAAGCTTTCGATATCACATGATGCTTTTGTATGTCTCTGCTGTGTGTGTGATAATTGTTTATATACATGTTTACATGCATGCACAAGAATAGAAGCAGTGGAAAGGAAGTGGATCCTGTTGTTCAACAGCTTCAGTTTTAAGGTGTCAAAGTGTGCAGACTGACCCATTATGCTGCCCCTCATCTGCTTCAAAAGAAAAAGAAGACGAAAACTTGGGGCATGTGCCTGACCTATGTGTAGACTGAACATGCAGGTCAGGTTTTAAGAACCAACTAAGGAAGTCAAGGAAAATTGATTTGAAATTCGATAAACTGGATAGACAAAATACCATGCAATAATAAGGCAGATAAAAGATGAATGAAGATAAAAAGGGGCCTGACTCAGTGAACACGCACACATACACACTCACACACACACACACACTCTCTCACACTCACACACACACACACATACACACAAACACACACACACATATACACACACACACACTCACACACATACACACAAACACACACACACACACACTCTCTCTCTCTCTCTCTCTCTCTCACACACAACTCACACAAGTTATGTGTACCTCACGGACACAAAAGGCCTCACTCTGCAATCTGTTCCAGTCGTCTGTTAGGCTAACAAATAATGAAATCAGGCTGTATTTAATGTATAAGAATCATAACATCTATCATGTTGAAAATAGCAATTAAGTCCACAACAAAAATTTTCTGACTCCTGCAACCACAAGAATAAAAAAAAAAGTAATTTCTGCAGAGTATGTTCCAGAAATTCCCACCAGCAGTGGCCTAGTGACAGTGCATCCAACTAGAAAGCAAGTCTACAGGTTCGAATCACATACAGTATGATATATAGACCAGGATTTTTACTCTCCCCTCTGCAAGACCATGAGTAGTGGCCTGGGTGCTGGTCTTTCAGAAGAGGTGATAAACTGATGTCCCATATGCAACATGTACATAGTGCACATAAAAGAACCCACAGTAACAAAATGGTTGTCCCTGGCAGAATTCTGTGGAAAAATCCACTTTTATAGTAAAACAAATACACTCGCACTTGCAGACATGGAAGAAAAAATGAAAAGAAAAAAAAACATGGATGGCACTGGACTGGGATGACACTCTGTCTAGAGCAGCCTGAATTTCACATACAAAAATCTACTGTACCCAAAAGTAATACAAGTGAATTCAGCCAGCACTGTGTGGAAGCAAAAAGATGGAGGGGACCCTCACTCAGTCTCCTTCCACTTCAGAGTGATTGTTGTCAAGAGGGGGCTTTGTCAGTGGTGTTTGCATATGATGAATAAGAACAGACACAACTGAACACCACTGAAGTGACTCAGCAGTCCTGCAGGATCTCTTCTGGCGTATGAACTGGTGACTTAGCAGTGATACCTCCTTTGACAAGTTTAACACTGTTATATATTCTTTGCATTTACAGATAAACACACACACATGTGAAAAAACAAAACAAAAAACAACAGCATCCAGTTTGCTTGATTCATAACCAATTTCAAAGATGATGTCTCCCTCTGTCTCTCTCTTTATGCCCTTGTGTGTGAGTGCAATAGGAATCTGAAAGACTGTACTAAAATACCCACACCACTGTGTGACATGTGGATCATGACCACAAATGGAATAATTGCCCATGCACGCAATGTGTCTGAGGTATCATAGTCACAGTCCTCTCAGTCTGCATAACAGAAAGCTCATGAAAAATGTTATTGTGGAGGATCTGCAAACTGCTTTGTTGGCAATGATGATTGTTTTGTGGAGAACTGGTTTTAAACAAACTTTATTAATTCACAGAAACATCAAAGTTGTTGTTGAGAATCTGACATCATTTTGAAAAAAAAACCCAACATGATTATATTTATGTAATTATGGAAAACCGATTATCTCACAAGCACACAAGCAATATTTCAAACGCCTTTTCATGGAAAACTAATTTCTTACAATGTGTCAGAACCTATTCATAAAAAAACACACCTTAACTGTCTTCTAATACCAGGCATTTTCAAAATATGCATTTATTATTTTTTTTATTAGTGACAGACCTAACATCTTGATAAGTATTTCTCTTCACATACATCAGATGATCTGCTCAAATCGCTATTCAAAACACACTTGGAGCAAACTCCCCTCTTTCTGTTCTCCATGTCCAACTCCACCCCTACACACACACACACACACACACACACACACACACACACACAAAGTGTAACACACTAATTTCTGAACATGCACTACACGGACACCTTAAATATGCACAAATTAATGTTTGTCTGTGGTAAATAACACGCAAATTCAATGTTAACCTTAGTAATTGCTAATGAACCGGTCCCAAAATTTCCGAGGGATGTGTCAAGTATGTAACACCGCAAAGCACAAAGGGACTCTACTCTTGCATTTCGGCGGCAGACGACAAACGATTTGGAAAAAAAAGTGGACCCACTTGATAAAGCGAAACTCAAACGATACTCAATAATATAAGCAGAAGATTCAAGGTATTTTTTTGTCTTAGTTTTTTAATCTCATCATGCAGCGCTACAAAGCATAACACAGAGAGAAAAAAAATCCGATTGCAAGGTCCAAGCGAAAAAGAATGTACTAACGCCAGTCATTTGGATTCTGCGATATTAATCTACAGATACAGAGATGAGAGATGTACAGTGTGTACAACTGCAACAACGAACGTACGTTGATCATTACATGGCGGTTATTCCACTTAAGATCCTAAATTCCTGGAGCTATATGCGCAGTATATTTCGTGTATATTTTAATGCAAGCATGAAGTAGGTATCTCAGAGTGGACGACAAAGGTCAAATGATTGTTATTAATTTTATGTTTTACTTTATCAAGTTCATGCCTGCATTGCAATATACACGAAATACACCGTGCATATAGCTCCAGGAATTTAGGATGCTAAAGTGGGACTTTACCGAGATCTGTTTCTATATAGGCAGCTAAAACACCTCAGAATAATCAAGCAAAGTGAAGGCAAAATTACCAAAAGCATGGAGCATGTGGTGAGAAACAGATGTGGGAAGCACGACATTTACTTGTAATTTAGTTGTTAGATTTTATCATAATTTATGGCAGTGGGACTGGCCAGAGCATAGGCAGCACAGCTTATGATACATTCTGTCTCATATTTCTCTTGATAGGGTTTGCATAGTGTGCACTTTCATATATATATATATTATGGTTATTTAAATTTCATTATTGTTTAACCACCCAATTGGTTTAATCACACAGACTCACAGTTTACTTGTGGTGATATTTTTCATTCCCATAATTCATAGCATCCAAGACAGCTGGATTAAAGTCCAGCTTCTCAAGAATCTGCTCAGAAGTGGTCATCAGCAACAACCATGAACATGATGAAGAGGCCGTCTACAGAATGGCTGAGATGTGGAGAAGGCTTCGAGTTAACAGGCAAGAAAGAGACATGTAAAGAATTTGAGGACAGAAGCAGATCCAGCCAGCAGCAGAATAGTGTGAAGCCACAGCGACGGTTTGGACAGAAGTGGATTCAGTCAGAGGAGCTGTTGCAGATCTCAGGATGTGCAAGTCAGAAACCCAGAAATGGCTCTCATTTTTCAAGTTCAAGTTCTGCTTTGAAGCTGGGTGTGACAAGTTCTTCAGCAGTTATTGAAGGTTAGTGTGAAAAGAGAGAGAAAAGGCGAGGTATGTGGTATGACGAAGGTATCGTATCAGTTACAAACAGTGTAGACAGTACAGAGTGTATGTGAGGCATTCCTGATCAGTTTATTTCCTGCATTCTTGCATGCTCTCACACACTGAAACAACTGCATGATTTGTAGGATGATATGCCCCAATCATCTTTATCTTGGCCTCAATCATTTCTAAGCTTTGAATCTGAGGACTCCTAGGATTGTATCCATTCCATGCATTTACTTCATTATATGTTGCATAAGCAGGCTCTCTTTCATCTGAGTTAAAGATATGACCAAAGAAAAGAAAAAAACAAGAAAAGCAGCTACCACAAAAACAAAAACATAATGTTTGTGCAAACATTCTCTCTCTCTCTCTCTCTCTCTCTCTCTCTCTCTCTCTCTCTCATCAACACTATTTCATCTACACTTAATATAAACTCCATTCTCAATGTCTTTAAAAGACTATGTTATAAACATCTAATGTCAGAGCTAAGTTCTTCTAATCCTTGAGATACTGAGACTGAAAAACAAATGATGTATTCTCAATATCCTTGTCTATGTCTCTATCTCCTTTCCTCCATTCCTCCTTCCCTCCCTCCACCCCCCCACCCCAACCCCCTCCTCCTCCTCTCTCTCTCTCAACAGTTTTCCTCTCTCTCCTTTGTATCTCTTCCTTCCATACCTTCTTCCTTCCCTCTTTCCTTCACGCATATGCATTCTATGTTATTTTGTGGAGAATTATGTATTTTCTAATTCTATGCAATTTATTTATTCTTGCTGTTGCCATATGATGTGTATGTATTTTTTCCCACTTTTTTCCTTTTTTCTCTGTATTTCCTAGATTAGTTTATACGTTTTCTCTACGAGGGTAGGATGAAAACAGCCCAACAGGTGCCTATTCCTTTTCCCTCAATAAAAAAAAGTTTTGATTTCTCTCTCTCTCTCTCTCTCTCTCTCTCTCTCTCTCTCTCTCTCTCTCACACACTCTCTGTCTCTCTCTCTCTCTCTCTCTCTCTCTCACACACACACACACACACACACACACACACACACACACACACACACACACACACACACACACACATATATATATATATATATGTGCATGCAAAATTTGCATTGCACATGGGACCTTTCGGTTTAATGGAGGGGTAGAGGTAAAGAAAGTATTCTATGGACAGGATATCTGTTTTAGGCATTAAAGATACGATTTTACATGATTTCAAGGACATAGCCTTTCTTTCTGTTTTTGCCCTTTTTTTTCTTTCTCCTACTCCTAGACCCAGATCGTGACTTCATCAGCTGGAACAACAGTGACTCGGATACAGAAGGTGATAAGAAACAAGAAACTTTTTCACTTCCACCAGTGAAGAGACTTCAGACAAGCTTTCCAGCTCAGAAGACTAAACAGAGAAGAAAATATGGCAAATCTCCAAATGTGTCAGGTCCTTTGCAACTGAATCATGCCCAGAGTGATGAGGATGAAACTGAAGATGAGATATCATTATCAGCATCAGAGTCTGAGGAAGAGAACTATACATTCACTGAACAAGGAAAGTCTAATCAGCCTTCTGGTTGTGCTTCCCCTGCCCTTCAAATAGAGGTAAGTTCTGCTGTTTGATGGTGTTGTCTTCATCTGTTTGTATTTGGGTGACTGTGTAAACAGGTTGATGATAATACTGACAATGTATCTGATTTTCAGATGTTTTTCCTTCCCTTGTACCTGTTGGTCTAAACCCCAAACCTGATTTACGTCAGATAGTTATTGGCTGGCATTCATTGTAATTTAAATTTGAGAACAACAACATTTTGAACTGAATTTTCATAATTTCATTTGATCTGATTTATTATGACATAAATTATGGGATTAAATGTTGACCTTCAACAGAGTACAATGTACATATGTATGTTTAATTTTTTTTTTTTTTCCATAAGTGTACAAGGCTTCATACAGTATTCCGTAGTCCATAAACAGAAGGTAATGTAGTATGAGGATAACTTGACAGTTCTTGGTTTTGGAAATACTAAATCTTTAATTTGTTTTAAGTATTGCTCACATTGTATTGAGTTTGTGTATATGGTGTTGTGTACTCCTGTATTGTATTTGAGAGACCCTTGTCACAAACATTTTGAGTGCTCACTTCCCTTTGCCATGTGTGTTTTGTGTGATCTGTATGTGTGTGTGTGTGTGTGTGTGTGTGTGTGTGTGTGTGTGTAATTTTAGAATGTGTGCATTATTTATTGTTGTTGTTTTTTGTCCATATTCTGAAAACTACAAACTCTAAGAAATGTTACTCATTATTATCCAAGCAACATTTAACCCACAAATATTCTGTTGATGAATGTTTCAGTACATTGGATCCCCAGACAAGTCATCATTCTCTACTCCTGAAAAAGGCAATGGTTTTATCATCAGAGACCCAGAGGATGAAGCCGCTGAAGATGGTTATTGTATGTCTAGGAATCGTCATACATTATTGCAGAACCCTTGGTCTCCAGGCAAAGATGCTGTAAGAATTCATCAGTTATATGTA
Source organism: Babylonia areolata (assembly GCF_041734735.1). Taxonomy (NCBI): domain Eukaryota; kingdom Metazoa; phylum Mollusca; class Gastropoda; order Neogastropoda; family Buccinidae; genus Babylonia; species Babylonia areolata. The sequence goes on from NC_134884.1 coordinate 44,107,582, forward strand.
TCAGTATTTGAAATCATGATTAACACCAGTTTATATTAAATGTTTTGGGGCCTGTTTAAGCTTGTGATATTTTGATGTAACATCAGTTTATATTAAATGTTTTGGGGCCTGTTTAAGCTTGTGATATTTTGATGTTGAAATTTAATGCATAACTTTGAACAGTTTGATTATTGATTCTTTTTTCTTTTCTTTTTTTCTCTTTCATTTTTCACAGCTTTATCAGGAATTATTCAGTAAATATTATGCAGGCAATGTATACACAGGGTGTAGAACTTAATGCCAGATGTGTGTCACTGTCAGTTTCTTGTGCCGTAAAAGTAGCAATGGAGACTGTACATGTTATTAAGAAAAAAAGACATTAACAACTGTGTAAGTTATAAACGTTCAGTCATGAACGTCAGTAAGTTATAAACGTTCAGTCATGGCGCTGTAGTGTAGCGATGCGCTCTCCCTGGGGAGGGCAGCCTGACTTTCACACAGAGAAATCTGTTGTGATAAAAAGAAATACAAATACAAATGATGAACAAGATGATACCGAGTAATTGTAAAGCTGTTTGCAACATTCTTTCCAGGGAAGAGAGGAATTGTCTTTATAAAGAAAATTAATTTCAAATATTATGAAAGCTAAAATGATTTTATCTTGTGATAGTTGTAAATGTATATTAATACTAACTTGAAACTAAAGATAAAAAATCAACATGAAATTAACTCATTCTACTGTACATATAGAAAAAAGTCTTCTGTATTCACATCAGATTGAAACGAACTCATCTAACTGTATATTTCCAACAGAGCAAGTTTGCCCTATCTTAGTATGCTGTATAACAGGGCCAGTTTGTCTTAACTCAGTATTTTGTTTTATAAGTTTGGTTTGCCCTAATTCAATATGCTATAGAACAGGGCCACTTTGTCCTAACTCAGCATGCTGTATACCAGGGCCAGTTTGTCCTGACTCAGTATGCTGTGTAACAGGACCAGCTTGTTCTAACTCAGTATGCTTTATAACAGGGCCAGTTTGTCCTAACTGGGTATACTGTATATTTCCAGCAGGACCAGTTTGTCCTAACTGGGTATACTGAACATTTCCAACGGGACCAGTTTGTCCTAACTGGGTACACTGTACATTTCCCACAGGGCCCAGAAGGGACCCCCTCAATCAGCAGCTGTGCATCATCCCAGCGTACAGGTGAGAGTGATGTGTCTCCGGGTCCAGGCGGTCTGCGGGCCAGTGAGTGGGCCCGACAGGTGGCCTGGGAGACCACGCCCACCAAACAGCCACCTGTCAACCCCCAACATCAAGGGGACTCGGGCAAGAAGAGGAAAAAATTCGCAAAGCAAGTATATTTCTCTGTCGCAGTTTTGTTGTTGTTGTGACTGTGATCAAATGTCAGTTGTTTAGTGTTTTTGTTATTGTTTTAAATGTTTTATCCTTTCATTTGTTTCTTTGGTTTGTTTTTGTATTTGTTTTATACAGCTTAACAGTTTATATATATATATATATATATATATATATATATATATATATATATATATATATGAGACACAGAGAGAGATTCTGCAGAAAATTTGTACAATGTAGATCAAAAAGAATGGACATAAACTGAGATCATAGAAAGGAAATAAAATCAAAAACTTGAAAAAAAAAAAATGCTTGTGAGCTTGTAATGATCAGTGAAGATGAAAGCGCCTCATTCATACTATATGTCAAAGCTATTTTCATCCACTTTCAGGGGAGGCTTGGCAGAACAGCTGTCCAGGATTCTGCAGAGAGAAAAGTCAGCGAGAAGTATGTGGCAACATCAGCACAAAGCTGATGCCATTTCCCAAGGTATGACTGCTGTTTTACTTCATGTGCAGTTAGTCATGTTGATACCTACACATTCAAAATGTTGCATTGCGTTATCCAGTGATGGGATGCTTGTGTGTGTCTGTGAATGTGCACTTACAAGTGTATGTGCATATTTGCATCCTCGCAGACACATGCCCACATGTGCACAGGCTCTCTTTCATGCATATGCATGTGAGCACACACACATGCAGTCATGATGTATATATATAGAGAGAGCTTCAGGAGACATAAAGAAGCATTGTAGAATGTTAATTGCTGTTTTTGAATTTTACACTTCACATCGCACTTCAAAAACGCATGAAAGTGTTCAGACTGCACCATATACACTGCACTACATCCACTGGAAAAAAACAACAACAGAGGACAGATGCCTGACCTTCTCATCAACCCAACATGTGTAGTACCTCTTATATTTACAATAAATTAAAGCACATATACTGATAGGAAGGATTTACTCATATCCCTTTGTTTTCTATTTTTTAACTCATTCTATACTGCCCGACGACTTCCTTCATTATACTCTCTGTACTGGCCGTTTGTGTTACAAGAAAAATATCTTTAAAAAAAAAAGAAAGCAATTACTATTAATTACATACAGCGGTGAAATTGTTGTGATAATATAAAGAATGGAATGGATTAACATTTCGCAGAGTCTCAAAGCACTCACTTGATTATTGACTGATTTGTCATATTTTGAAAAATAAAATCTGTGTTTTTCACAAAGGGGCTGATTTTTTCTCATATAACAGAAATTTTACAAATGTGGTCTTTTGTAACCATAGATACTTCCTAAGTGTAGCAATTGAATAGGCCAATGTGTGTGCACAGTGATATCCACAATAGAACATCAGTTTGCATTCAGCTTTGAGCCACAGTACTTGCCGAAGTTGACGGAGACGCCATCTTGTCGAGCAAGCAAGCAAGAAGGGTGACTGTACGCTCGCATGTGTTGTACTCAGAAAAGGCATTTTCAGTCACAACAAAAGTACAGGTGCACTTTTGGGTGACAGTAGAACAGAGCTGTGCCATTTAGTTTTGCACAAAACTGTTAACCTATAAACTATGAATTTTTTAACTCGAAGTACGCTATAGCGTACCACGGTAACAAAGTGTTGTGCTCTTGAGGTACGCTATAGCATACCTTAGTATAGAAAGAATTAATAAAATCTTACATATGTGTTATATTTTCTTCCTCAGGTGCAGGGTCCAAGCGCGTGTCAGTGAAAGTGACAAGTTTGGAAACAGTGTATGGTCTTCAGTTGGCAAAATGCACTATTGTTGGGAATCCATCATCTCTCCAACACTCGGCCAACGCTCAGTGTTTTGTGCTTTTCCAGTCTCTGTCTTCAAAGCACAAAGCTGTTCTTCAACAAGGTGCTACTGTTCACATCTGTCCACCCTGGTTTGTGATCCAGTTTGCATCTTTTTATTTGATTGATTTATTCATATATGAGATTTCAGTCACACACACACACACACACACACACACACACACACACATATATATATATATATATATATATATATATATATATAATGTGTGTGTGTATGTGTGTGTGTGTACATGCATTATCTTCTGACTATGACAGACTGTCAAGATTTATTTATATTATTTTGTTGTTTATTATTTCTTTATTTGTTGGTCTATTAGATTTATTTATATTATTTTGTTGTTTATTATTTCTGTACGTGTTTTTTCCCCAAATACACATATATAACCAAGTGTCATTCTTCATTATGTGTTAGTATTTATGTATATGCTTTTTAACATTCATATGACATATAACAATGTAGTAGTTTTGATATGGCCCTTTGTGTCTGGCAAGACTGGAAGCAACAAAAGATAATGATAATGTATGCAGTATGACATACAAACACAAGAAGAGGAGCATAACAGTCTTTGAAGAATTCAGTTATAAAGAATATTTTGTATTTATTTTTCTTTTTATCACAACAGATTTCTCTGTGAAATTCGGGCTGCTCTCCTCAGGGAGAGCGCGTTGCTACACTACAGCGCCACCCTTTTTTTTTTTTTCTTTTTTTTTTTTCCTGCATGCAGGTTTTCTATTTGTTTTTCCTATTGAAGTGGATTTTTCTACAGAATTTTGCCTGGAACAACCATTTTGTTGCCATGGGTTCTTTTACGTGTGCTAAGTGCATGCTGCACACGGGACCTCGGTTTATCGTCTCATCCGAATGACTAGCGTCCATACCACCACTCAAGGTCTAGTGGAGGAGGAGAAAATATCGGCTGCTGAGCCGTAATTCGAACCACCGTGCTCAGATTCTCTCGCTTCGCTAGGCAGATGCGTTACCTCTAGGCCATCACTCCACATGCTTTGAATAAGCAGTGTATACCATACCCCACTGGTGTGCAGGCAACAGGTGGACACGAGTGCAGGTAGAACGCTGCTGTGCACTCGCTACCATGTGAGCCACTGTACCTCCGAGCAGTCCCAGGACAGAGAGATGTGTGGTGATGACCGTGCTGTCAGTCTGTCTTCATCACCTGTCCTGGGCCATGGCAGCTGGATGTGCCCCTGTTCTGCTGGTGAGGAGCATCAGCAAGCGTGTGGGCGCTTGCAAAGTGCATGTGAAACTTTCACACACACTCATTGAAACACACATGTACGCTCAGCCAGACAGCTGAGCAGACACGAACACATGCTCATATGTACACGCACGCGCGCACACACACACACACACACATGTAACAACATTCAGACTTGGACATGGATAGATAAATTAACACACACATGTGCATGCAAGCACACATACACCCACGCACACACACACACACATGAATACTCTCATTCTCTCACTGTCTGGCACTTGTTTACACTCCCTCACATTCAGATATATAATATAGACACAGGCACACACATGCAGGCATGCCCGCATGCATATGCACATACAACGCACACCCAGTCAAACTTAAGCAACTTTCATTCCCTCATATGTTAGCCTCTACACTCATGGGACATGGTATAGAATGTTTTCAGATCCTTATTTTGAGCCTCATGTGTGTCAGGTACTATGAAAACAGAAATAGAATTTAACTGTTAGATCTCTAGTGTTTTTGTGCCTTCTGGATGCACTTCAACTTGATATTTAATCCATTCAGCCCTGGTGAGTTCACAGCCACAGTGGGCTTCCATGCCATATTGATCTGGAAATTCCCTTTCCTTACTGTTTATGCATATATAGGAATGTGAAAACTCAGCTGCCAGTACAGAGTCCATGAGGGTGTGGGTTTGAATCCCGCTCTCGCCCTTTTCTCCCAGGTTTGACTGGAAAATCAGACTAGGCATCTGGTCTTTTTGATGAGATGATAAAACCAAGGTCCCATGTGCAGCATGCACTTGGCGCACTGAAAAAGAACCCATGGCAACGAGAGCATTGTCCTCTGGCAAAATTATGTAAAAAGAAATCCACTCTGATAGGTACACAAAAATATAAGCATGCACTCAAGGCCTGACAAGCGTGTTGGGTTATGCTGCTGTCAGGCATCTGCCTAGCAGATGTGGTGTAGCGTATATGGATTTGTCTGAAGGCAGTGACGCCTCTCGAGAAACTGACACTGACACTGAAACTGAAAACTTTTACTGAGATGACTTTTGATGCCAGAGTCAGTGCTCGGGCACAAGGCTGAATGAGTGAAGCATGTTATGTCTTTAATGGCTACATATTGAATGACTATGATTCTCATGTATTGTTTGTGCGTTTACACCACAGATTCACAGATTAATTTCTCTTATTTGTGGATTTGATAAAGTATTCTGTATGCTGTATACCATTCCATGAAATTCAAGGAATTATCACAAGCTATGTTCGATGACAGATTCCAGTATACCTGCTGCAAGGTGTCCTGCTCATCTGTTTCCTTTTCTGCCATCCTCCATCACACAGGTATTCCTTGCCACTTAGTGATACTCATTTTGTAGCCACCAAGAATGAAAAACTTTCCTTTTTTAGAACATGCTTTTAGATTTTGGGAATCTGTGAGCTGCTCAGTACATGTGTATTTGTGTGGGTTTTTTTTCTTCTTTTTATTTATTCATTTATTCTAGGTGCATGTCTTCTCTTACATTTTAATCTTGTCTTAAGAGTGGTACATGTGAAAATTGTCATTGGTAGAAATAATGTTATGTAAAGATTTGTTAACACAAATAACTAGTGTGTAAAAGTACAGCAGTTTACGAAGCAAAAGCCCAACTGTGATTTATTTTTAGTTTTAAGTGAACTTCAAAAACCAAAGTATTAACTGATGAATGAAAGTGCAACTGTGAAGACTGAACATCAGTCTGTGTCATAGAAAATTTACAGAATTGAAGACTGAATCAAACCATATTTGAATTGAAAAAGAAGATCCCACCATCTGGGGATCTTCATCACGGAGTCTGTTCTGTGAAAGTGGTTGTGGTTTATGAGGAAATTCTGACCTGGGATTACATGGTGCAAGGACATTGCAGTTGGTGGCAGCAGTAAACACCCAGTGATTATAGTGAATAATGGTTCTCTTCCCATGATTTGATTCTGCATGGTAATAGTTTGATTTTTATTCAAAGAATAGGCACTATATAAATTCACATTAATAATAGTAGTAGTAGCAGTAGTAGTAGTATATGGCAGGCTCTGGTATCAGTCTACACTATCAGAACCTGATGTCTTTCTCAGTGAAGAGTTACAATGTTGACAGTATTGATACTGGTTTGTGTTCAGACCAGCCCAGCCACCCAACACAGCAAGCAGTCAAGGGCAGGGAGAACCTTACACACGGTGACCTCCACTGAAAGAGCTCCCAAAGTGACCTTCACCTTGAACACACTGCTGGAGAGCATTGAGAAAGCGCCAGCAGGTGATAGGCTGCTTCCCACGTTTCAAGCAACGGTGCTCAGAGTCTTTCGAGAGCAGCAAGAGGCTGGTTCCCTCAGGTAGACATAGAAGTAGCAGCAAGAGAATGGTTCCCTCAGGTAGACATAGAAGTAGCAGCAAGAGGCTGGTTCTTGCAGGTAGACATAGAAGTGACAAATAGAGGAAGTCTGTAAAAACTGTGAGTTGTGAGATAAGACTCACTTGGATAATAAGTGTCAACATTTGGACCATAGGTCCTTCTTGAGGTACTGTGATTAGAGGAAATATGAGTAGACATGCTGGCAAGAACTAAAAGAAGTTATGAGTATTATTCTGCTTGTCATTTCCACTTATCACAGTCCCTGAAAAAGGATCTCTGTTCAGAAATATTGACATATCTTATTTCTTCAACCTAAAGTTTTATTTTTACAGACTTTCTCCATTTGTCAGTTTTATAGATTCAGCAGTTTTCTTTTGTTTTATCACCATACCTTTAAGACATAGAAGGTTCTGCCTTTCAGAACATGGATCGCTGTGAGAATAAGACTCAGAATACAGGGCAGCCATTTTATTGTTTTTGTGAGTTAGCTGATTGGTATATGTTCACATCTGTTTTTCAAGCAAGCACCATTAAACATGAACATGCTGAAATACATCAGTAGCAGTATTACTGTGTGTGGGAATGTTTGGAGGGAAAACTGCAAGGGATGGGAATTTCTCTTCATATGTGTCTGTGTCTGTGTGTGTGCAAGGGTATTTGTTACCTATTTGTGAACTGCTTTTGGTATTTTTTCACTATGTATTTATTTTTCAAAGTTACAATCATCATCATTATGCACATGAAGACGCCATCCCATCAACACACACACATCATATATATACATATACATACTGTGCGCTCATGATTATATATGCACACATACTCATACCCCCCCCAGCCTACACACACACACACACACACACACACACACACACACACACACACAAATACACTGCAGAAAAGCACATACACACCCACCCACTTAAATACATACTCGCCTTCATTGATTACTTTGACCCCCATACAAACAAAGCACACACATGCACGTGCACACTCACACACACACACACACACACACACCCACCCCTTAACCCACCTTCCCCCTTGTTTCACCTTGTTCCCCTGGATCACAGGTATTCCCTGCTGATGGAGGACAGCCAGGGAACGGTTGCTGTGGTCTCAGGTGTGGGTCAGGTGTGTGACGTGGAGGGACGTCTGTGTGGCTTCTCCTGTCTCCGGGTTCACAGTCGTACCAACCCTGACAGGTCAGTCAGTCCTGGGCAGTGAAGCGGCATGACAGGACAGAGAGACTTCAGACACCACATCGTTTAACGTTGATAGATCATCAGTCTCCCAACATTGTCACTGATGACAGTGTTCGAATGCATTTCCAGTTTGCTAGGACTCTGGATAATGCAACATAGTATTTTTTGGGATTCGCAAGATAAATAGATATTAATGTTTGGGCCTCCAGCCTGTAAATATTGGTGCACTTCAGCAAGTGGCTTGTAAAGGGGAAAGAGAGAGAGGGTAAGTGAGTGAATATGAGGGAGGATAATGAAGGGCATGGGGAGTAGAAGAAGAGAAAGGTATCATACAGAGAGAAAGGAGTTGAAGAGAGGAGACAGACATGAAAGATACACAATATTTGGTGGCTGTATGTGCCTTTCTACATGCATACATTTTTTGGTCTGTATTACATAAGTGCGTTTATGTATACCTTTGTATGCTGTGTGTGATATGTGCATGTTACAGTCATTCCAATTTTCTGTTTTTCTTTGGACATTTGAAAAGAAAACGTTTTTGACAGAAAGAAACCAACTTGTTTGGCAAATTGCTCTTTTATATATATATATTAGTTGCACAAAAGAGATTCCTCAATGAATTAATGAAAAAAATGTGAATGTGGATGACTACTGGGTGTGGCTGTGTTGCAGAGACCCCGCCCTGTTCAGCGTGGTGGGAGAGGTGTGGTCACACACAGCCAGGGCTGCCGTCGCCAGTCAGGACTCTGGCAGAGTCACACACAGTGACGACAGCCAGGTCAGCTTGCAGGTGAATGCTGACAGTTTTCTTCACATCTTTGTGTCATGTGCACCTCTGAGAGGGGGTCAAATGTAAAATGTCCCAAAGCCTTTTATGGCCATCAGGGCAGTGAATTGATATCCACCGTGTCCGGGGTTTGTCGTAGGAAGGCGGGGCCCAGTCCTCTCCTTGAGAGGGAGTAATGTGGTGCAATTAAATCTCATATAATCTACACCGATGGCCTTACTTAAAAATTCTCCAAGGAACTATTGAGGAAGGGAGATGGAGGGGGTGACAGAACAAACGATGGACAGAAAACGCTGCAGAATGGACAGGGAAACCATTTGCAGAGACCCAGGCTTTGTCACACTGCTGACAGAGCTGGAGGAAGCTGGTGAACAGTTCTTCTGTGGGGTGCCCCAGTGAAGGTGATAATGAGGATCTGCACTATTGACAGGCTTTCAGTTTTGCTTCATTGGCATTCACATGTGAGCAAGTTCAGCTTCACTTCCTGCCTTGTCAGCCGTCATAGCTTTGTCTAAAGCATGCAAAATGTTTACAGTATGGTCTTGCGTGGCAAAATTGTGTTGTATTACTTTTTGTCTGCACTTATTTCTCTGTGTGAAGTTCAGGCTGCTTTCCATGGGGAGAGAGTGTCACCATTTTGCACCCATATTTAGATTTTTTTTCTGTCTCGCACGTGTATTCTGTTGTCAGAGTGGATTTTTCTGCAGAATTTTGTCAGGGACAACCGTTTTCTTGCCATGGGTTCTTTCACATGTGTTAAGTGCATGCTGGACATGGGGCCTCACTTTATTGTCCCATCCAAAGGACTAGCACCCAGAGACCACAGCTCATGGTATAGTTGAGGAGGGAGTAAAAATGCACACATAAGTGCACTGTCTAAAGCGTTCAAAGTGTTTGCAGTATTGTCTGGCATGTCAAAACACACACACACACACAGACACACTCAGTCACACTCACACTCACTCTCTTACTCACACACATACACTCACACACTCATATTCCTATATACACATACATATGAATGTATTGATATATATGTATTGGACAGAAACTGATTTAGTTAGTGTTTTGAAAGCCTGTGACTGTGTGTGTGTCCCTGCATTGTGCAGAGCGTGGCACAGCCCCCAGGGTTCTGTTACCTGCTGGAGGTGGACAGGGGGGCCTGCAGTGTGTTGGAGGGGGGGGAGTGGCTGACCATGCCCCCCACCCACCCCTCCACCCTGCCCCCACCTCTTCCCCTCACCCCCCTCAGCCAGGCCCTGCAGGTATGTGGTCTGTCAGCAGTACTTTTCCTCCTCTGCTTCTCCTGTTCCTTGTTAGTTTTAAGGATTTGCATGTTTTGGCTACCCCCTTGTCCTTTTCAGTGGCATTACCCTCCATGCCACTTACTCTGAACGTCCCCAGATACATACACAGCTTCAGTTGTGCACACACATAGACACGCACACCAACATGCAAGTAATGCACATACGCACACGCATACACACACACACACACATACACACATACACACACTCACAAACACACACACACACACACGCACACGCACACTTGTCATCTTCAGAAAACTGGACCGGAATCCAGCTTGTTTTCATCTGCTTGTTGACTTGGCTCTGTTACTCCATTTGTCTGCTTTGTTATCTGCTGCCTTTGTTCTTTTGCACTTTTTTAAAAACAATTTTACAGCCTTCAGTCGAATGCACACTGTGGTAAAGCACCAGTTCATTAATTTGTTCATTCAGAATCCAGTATGCTAGCCCTGCTTTCACTCCAGTACACCATTTAGTTTGCGTTCTGCATTCAGTTCGCTTCTGAATTCTCATCTTTTGCACCGTAAATATATCCCCAGATCAAACACAGCTCATTTTTCATGGCCTAAGGGTGAACTGCGATCATTCAGTTGAAATTTGGTGTAATATGCAATTTGGTTTCAGTTAGATACGATGGTGAACATGAACCATGTTGAATTGAATAATAGTAAGACTGAAGTGTTGCTGTTCAGTGTGATCGTGAGCGTTTATTTTGATCATGTTGTCATATAATATGAGTTTGTTGTGACAAGTGGCACTAAGTGGTGGTCAGAATTCAGTTTTTGGACACAGATTGGGTGCATACAGTCTATGACATGCAGGGGTCAGATTTGAGTGAAAAAAAGTAGTGCCTTATAGGCCGAATGTTACGATAGATATAGATATGTATGCTTGTATGTGTGTACTTATTTTCTTTGAACGGTTTTGTCAACAACTTTCCATGTTTTGTTGTTGCTGTCTTCTGTTATATTGTGAGAACTCTTTGAATTTAGCTTACATTTTACGGTATCATGATTTGAAATATTCAGTTTTGGGCAGTTAAACACATGCGTGAAATGAAAGCAGTAAATTATAAATAAATCACATACAAAATTGTAATTTATCACTGCAACACTTTGATCAAGATGATGGTTGTTACGATGGAAGATAAGATGAAAACGGCCACTTTAGAGTTTCCCATTAAACTGTGGACTTTAAGCAAGTTGTATTGAAAAACTACGCTGTTGTGTGGGGGATTTGGGACAAGTGGTTAGGGATTGATGCTCTGAAACAGAAGATAGGGCAGAGAAAAAAATCAAATGAAACTATTCTGACTTTTTGTTTTGATTTTTGTTGTTTCTTTTTCAGAATAAGAGGCAGAGCAGCAGACTGTGCATTCTGTGCAAGTTCCTGCACTTCAGTGAGAAGAAGAAATCACCAAGACAAGTACCAGACAGAACTGCCGACCACCACAGCGGCTTGCAGAACACATGGATTCTGTCCCTCACAGATCACTCTCTTCAGAGAGGACACCCCAGTGTTAGTGACAGTTCTCCACAGAACCAAGGTGAAAAAGCGACTTCTTTCCAGGCAGAAGACAAGGATGATGATGAGGACAGCAAGTTGCCAGCCTTTGTGAGGGTGGAGGTGCGACAGGACTGCTGCACCAGTGGCATCGGGTGGGAATGTGGAAAGTTCCAGAAGAAACAACCCGTCATGGTGCTGCTGAGAGATGTCTGGTTTGTCAATGGTGGGTGGTTACTTTGTCCCCACCTCTGAGTGTGTGTGTGTTTCTTCCATGTGTGTGTGTGTGTGTGTCACAGTGTCGGTGTGTGTGTGTGTTTGTCACTGTGTGTGTGTCACAGTGTATCACAGTGTGTGTTACAGAATATGTGTGTAGCGTGCGTTATAGTGTGTGTGTAACACATTTTCTTTGTGTGTGTGTGTGTGTTTGTCACTGTGTATGTGTGTGTTACAGTATATGTGCATGTGTCACAGTGTGTGTCACAGTGCATGTGTGTGTGTGTCACAATGTATGTGTGTCTGTGTCTCTGTGTGTGTCACAGTGTGTATGTGTGGTTATCATGAAGATATGGAAGAGGATACATATATCACATTGTGAATTGATTAGCTGTCTGTATAGTAGAAGTTTACCTGAATCATATTGTAAAGTTCTGCATGAGTTTGAGCTTAGTAAGAAAAAAAAAATGTGCTTTTCAATTTTCATGAGGAAAAGAAGCATTGAATTGACTTTCAGGAAAAGATGTACCAGATATGAAGCTGAACTATCAAAGCAATCTATGATTTATTATGCCGGGACTTTCTTCTAGAATTAAGTGTAATAACTGATTGAAAACAGAATAAAACTAACTGCAAAAAACAAAACAACTGTTTGAAATCTGTACCTTCTACCCACTCTACACATGTCTGCACAAAAATGTACAAAAATCGAAAACAACAAAAATCAAATGAGTAACATAAACAGTTTGTTTTTTGGACAGTTCAAAATTACTGAATGGCTTTCAGGTTTTAAGCGCTCTTCCATCAAAGAATTAAAAAAATGTCAAGTAGCCATGACAGAGACAAAAAAATTCATTTATATGTTTATTTTGAATTTCTGTACATTGTTAGCATCCTTGGTTTTGTGTTTATGAATACATATCTTTTGTATGAAAGTGATTTTGTGTGTGCATAAGAAATATATTAGTTTACATTGCTACCAGTAGTATAATTTGCAAGGAGTGTCTTGTAATTCACACTTGCCTGTTCTTTCTGTTAACATATCTTGCTCATGTTAGTTTAGCATACTAGAAAAATTATCACGCTGTCTTTTATTTTGTTTTGGTTTTTTGTTTTGTTTCTTGTTGTCGGAGATTTTAATTACATACAGATAAATTAATTGACATGGATGTTTATATAGCATCTATCCTCGGTCAGAGGCCAAGCTCTAGACGCTTTGCAATAAATCATTTATCATTTTCACATTTCAGGTTCCTGGATTGCAGATAAATATTGCAGTCTCACATCCACTGAGATAGACAGTGCAGAGGCAGTGGTGCTGAGAGGGAGAGTGGACAGCGATGTGTACAGGGCAGTGTCGCAGTGCACTGTCAGCTTCCCTGCTGTGTGCGCATCCTCCCAGGCACACAGTCTGGTCAGCGTGTCAGGTCACGTCTTCTTTGCCTATCATTTTCTCCATGTGCTTTTTACGTATTTGCAGTTTTTAACAAACACTATAGAGTGGCAACTCTCTCCATTCACAAGGTACACAACTTCAAGTCAGTGCTGCTAACACTACCGATTTAGCTACCATACAGGTAAATAAAAGGTACATTGGAACAAACGCAGACACTTCCTTGAAAAAGGAAGCTTCGGGCTTGTCCTTATACTGATCATTTAACATGCGCACACAGCAGCAATGGCAGAAGAAAAGTGCAAACACAAATTACTGGCATAACCTTTTAATCCTGAATAAGCTACACACAATATACGGACAGTACAGAACAAACTTATGGTTGCCTTGATGGTTTTTTGACTTGAAATGAACAAACAATGAAGCCAGGAGAACAAATGGTTAACAAATAGTAAAGAGTGGTAACTCTCTCCATTCACAAGGTACACAACTTCAAGTCAGTGCTGCTTATGTTACCGATTCAGCTAGCACACAGGTAAATAATTTTTTGGTTTTTGTCTTTGTGCTGTTTCAAAATGATACTATTGTAATCAACAAAGAGCATCAGATTTTACAGGGTTTTTTGTGGGTTTTTTTTTCTTTAGTAGGGCTACAAGAAGGTTGCTTTTTGTTTCCTTTTCATATTGATGTATCCTGGTGTCAGTGCACAATCAGTTTTCAGTCAGATGAATAAAGATATATTGTACTGTAACTTATGGTTAAAGGGTCAACATCCCATTGCCTTTTGCATTCGTAGGGGCATTGAATTCATATTCACTGTGTTTAGGGCTCAGCATAAGAAGGCAGTGAATTCATATTCACTGTGTCTAGGGCTCAGCATTAGAAGGCAGAATTCATATTCACTGTGTCTAGGGCTCAGCATAAGAAGGCAGTGAATTCATATTCACTGTGTCTAGGGCTCAGCATAAGAAGGCAGTGAATTCATATTCACTGTGTCTGGGGCTCAGCATAAGAAGGCAGTGAATTCATATTCAGTGTGCATAAGAAGGCAGTGAATTCATATTCACTGTGTCTGGGGCTCAGCATAAGAAGGCAGTGAATTCATATTCAGTGTGCATAAGAAGGCAGTGAATTCATATTCACTGTGTCTGGGGCTCAGCATAAGAAGGCAGTGAATTCATATTCACTGTGTCTACAGCTCAGCATAAGAAGGCAGTGAATTCATATTCACTGTGTCTAGGGCTCAACATAAGAAGGCAGTGAATTCATATTCACTGTGTCTAGGGCTCAGCATAAGAAGGTAGTGAATTCATATCCACTGTGTTTAGGGCTCAGCATAAGACGACAGGGCCCAGTCTGCTTTAAACCTTCCCCAGCCGAAGTCAGGCACCCACTCATGCCTTGGTGGAGTTAAGTGACTCTTCCAAGCACACAACACCATACTGAAACAAGGCACAAACCCTCATTACTGGGGATCTTGTTGATCAGAAGTCCAATGCCTGACAGATTATATGATGGTGCCTCAACTAGGCCTGAAAAATACAGACCCCTGTGGTATTGATCAAGTTATGAATTTTAGACAGCTAGGCCTGAAAAATACAGACCACTGTGGTATTGATCAAGTAATGAATTTTAGACAGCTAGGCCTGAAAAATACAGACCCCTGTGGTATTGATCAAGTAATGAATTTTAGACAGCTAGGCCTGAAAAATACAGACCCACTGTGGTATTGATCAAGTTATGAATTTTAGACAACTAGGCCTGTAAAATACAGACCCCTGTGGTATTGATCAAGTAATGAATTTTAGACAGCCAGGCCTGAAAAATACAGACCCCTGTGGTATTGATCAAGTAATGAATTTTAGAAACAGTCTCAGAGATGCACCACTGAAGTCAGTGATGTATGATTTGTATTCATGGTTTTCCCATTTAATGCTGTAGCACACTCATCTCTGGGTGCAGTCTGATGTGGGTATCTCTTTCGGTTTCAAGGAGGTGCCAGAGCAGCAGACTGGTCTATTTTTGCTGCACCACAATGTCATCTGCTGTTCTAAAAAAAAAAAAAAAAAAAAAAAAAAACACAATCGTCAGGCATTGAGAACATACCCTAAGTTTGTGTGACCGTGAAGTCTTAACATAAAATAATGAAGCAAACTGAACAAAGAAGTAAATGCATTCAAATAAACAGAAAGACACTCAGAAGGCAAATGATGGAAACATGAAGGGAAAAGATTTACACAAAAATACTGGGTGTATTGATGGGATCCAACCACAGTATCCCATAACAATCAGTCCATGACTCTAACCACTGCACCCAGCAGCTGATGGTTTATCTTTTGGAGTTTCTTTTTGTTTGTTGTTATTGTTATTATTTTGCAATCTTTTGCTAATGTTTATATCATTATTATTGTTTCTCAAAGGTTCTTTTTAACACATAGTTTTGCCTGCTAGTCCATTTATTTGTTTCAGACATTTCTTTTCTCTCCAACAGTATTATAAGTGAATCACTCCAACATTTTTATAATTGAAAATTCTAGAGATGGTTATAGATATGACAAAGGTTCATACTGTATTACAGGCTGTAAAAATGTGGAGATGGGTTGCATGAATTGTATGCAAAATTAGAACAGTGTGAATATAAAATGGAGGATTGGTCCCAAGTGATACACCCTCTGTTGATGTCTTTTTTATCTGACAGTTAACTGGTTTGTTCAGGAAGAATACAAAGTGTGGACGAGAAGTCAGCATTTTCCTGGGAAGAGTGTGATGGTTGCGGCAGTGATCAGCTGGCAGTCCGAACTGGTTTACAGTATGTACTCTGTGTCTTTGTACTTTTTCAAAATTGTTATTGTTTTGTTTTGGTTTTCTTGATGATTTGATTTTGATGGATGGTGGAAGAGTAAGGTTAAGTATAAAAAGTTTTTGTTTGTGTTGAAAGGTTGTTCCTGGTAACACGCAGAGCTTCAACACAGTCAGGCCACAGAGCTTCACCACACACAGTCAGGCCACAGAGCTTCACCACACACAGTCAGGCCACAGAGCTTCACCACACAGTCAGGCCACAGAGCTTCACCACATAGTCAGGCCACAGAGCTTCACCACACAGGCCACAGAGCTTCAACACACAGGCCACAGAGCTTCACCACATAGTCAGGCCACAGAGCTTCACCACACAGGCCACAGAGCTTCAACACACAGTCAGGCCACAGAGCTTCACCACACAGGCCACAGAGCTTCACCACACACAGTCAGGCCACAGAGCTTCACCACACAGCCACAGAGCTTCAACACACAGTCAGGCCACAGAGCTTCACCACACAGCCACAGAGCTTCAACACACAGTCAGGCCACAAAGCTTCACTACACAGGCCACAGAGCTTCAACACACAGTCAGGCCACAGAGCTTCACTACACAGGCCACAGAGCTTCAACACACAGTCAGGCCACAGAGCTTCACCTCACACAGTCAGGCTGTCGCGCTCTATAAGAGAGCGGACTAGAAACCCCCACCCAACCCAGCACTAACACCCAGACAACACAAACACAGACTAAAATAATTCATGGTTTACATACATTTATTCAGTCACACACAGAACTTGCCAAATGAACTGACTAACCACAATCCCAGCCACAACAACTGATACACTTAAACGACAACAGAATGGATAAATAACCCACAACCCCCCCCAAAAAAAAACAACACAGAGCTTGAAGACACGTCCGTCCAGCGAAAAAAACAGTCTGAAGAATGTTGTGCACTCAGGACAGTTGATAAAGAAAACCTGAAACACTCTGCACAACACCAGATGATAAAAAAACAAATAAACAAACGATGACGTGGACAACGAAGACTGAAGAAAACGACGATGAAAGCGGGTACACGATGAAAGCGGGTACACGATGACAGTGACGAGAAGAGGGCAGCGGGGAAAACTGCTGACAACAGACAACTGAAGCACCAATGCCACCCGGCCGACACAGGTGGAAGGACAAATGGCACAGGAAGTGGGACGCTGCAAACTGCCAACCGGGTACCACTACCCTGACGCTGGAAATAAAAACAAAACAAAGACGAGACACGTCCAGCAGGGCACTCCCTCTGACCTGGAGCACACAGAATACAGAAAAACATGGCCACCCGGAGGAAAACAATCCTCACTTGAGGGTGCCAACTGGGCAAAAAGCCCCAACCCCAAACAAGCACGACCTTCCTCCAAGAAGGCCGCGGGCGAAAAGCCTAGAGAAGTGTCACTGACAGAACAGAAAGGCTTGAACCTCTGTTCAGCAGTGACAGGAACGCAACATGACTCCACGATTGCACGTGAAAAACGTACAACGGGGAGTCACATATACAAAAAAGACAAGCTGGGGAGAGCGAGTGGGGAAGGGCATGTACAAAAAACCCCCCACGAGATTGTCATGAGTTGTGACAATACCCCCCACATAAGTTCAAATTTTAAATTTGGAACAAACAAAACAGTCACAATGAATGGCAAGACATTTGACACAACAGACATCCCACTTCCATGTTGCAAAAGTCCATACAACAAAAGGCATTGCAGTGCTGAACTGTTGCTGATCCTACAGTAAAGTTAAAAGCTCGTAAAATAATGCTGATGGTCAAGTAAAAAGGAAAATTAAGTTCATGTAATCCCATTTCAATAGAAAGAACTGAATTAATCAGCAATATCCACATTTAACAATTGAAATAAAATACATGTTGAAAATGAAGTATCTGTTGAAAACAAAATGATGCATGTTGTAAGTAAAGTTATTCATTATTTATTGACATCCAAAAGGTAGGTGAAGGGTGACTCCCAAAGACATGCACAAGACAGAACTGAACAAAAAGAACGCCTCTGGTCCTACGACCAGAACCCATAATTTAGGGTAAATGGCAAACACAGAAACACCGATAACACAGAATTTGGCCACCCGGAGGAAAAACAATCCTCACATCAGGGTGCCATCCAACTGGGCAAAAAGCCCCAAACCCCAAATGGCACATGACAGTACCGAACAAAAACGCCTCTGGTCCTACGACCAGAACCCAACACGGGGTAAATGGCGACACAGAAGGACATGCACAAATGACTGCTCAAAATGTTACATACAAAACAAATCAAGGGAGATTACCCTACCACTTTCCTGTCAAAGAAAGCATTATTCAAAGTCAGTTTGGCTGTCTGACAATGACTGAAAAACAACAGTTGTATGACAGATTTAAAGAAGCTCACCACTGGCCTGGGTGACAGAACCAAAACCAAAAGAAAGATGAATATCTAAGTTTAGTCGGCAATTGGTTACAAAAAAAATATTTTAACATTTATTCACTAACGGGCAATAACATCAGTGTACTTTGAATAAAGTTCAAAAGGAACTCAACCACTACTCAGTAAAACTTCACCCTAAAAAAAAAGAAAAGAAAAACAAGACGTCACACCCTCCCCCCACCCTACTAACCTAAGTACCCCGCATCTCCACCATTTGTCACGCTCTATAAGAGAGCGGACTAGAAACCCCCACCCAGCCCAGCACTAACACCCAGACAACACAAACACAGACTAAAATAATTCAGGGTTTACATACATTTATTCAGTCACACACAGAACTTGCCAAATGAACTGACTAACCACAATCCCAGCCACAACAACTGATACACTTAAACGACAACAGAATGGATAAATAACCCACAACCCCCCAAAAAAAACACACAGAGCTTGAAGACACGTCCGTCCAGCGAAAAAAACAGTCTGAAGAATGTTGTGCACTCAGGACAGTTGATAAAGAAAACCTGAAACACTCTGCACAACACCAGATGATAAAAAAACAAATAAACAAACGATGACGTGGACAACGAAGACTGAAGAAAACGACGATGAAAGCGGGTACACGATGACAGTGACGAGAAGAGGGCAGCGGGGAAAACTGCTGACAACAGACAACTGAAGCACCAATGCCACCCGGCCGACACAGGTGGAAGGACAAATGGCACAGGAAGTGGGACGCTGCAAACTGCTAACCGGGTACCACTACCCTGACACTGGAAATAAAAACAAAACAAAGACGAGACACGTCCAGCAGGGCACTCCCTCTGACCTGGAGCACACAGAATACAGAAAAACATGGCCACCCGGAGGAAAACAATCCTCACTTGAGGGTGCCAACTGGGCAAAAAGCCCCAACCCCAAACAAGCACGACCTTCCTCCAAGAAGGCCGCGGGCGAAAAGCCTAGAGAAGTGTCACTGACAGAACAGAAAGGCTTGAACCTCTGTTCAGCAGTGACAGGAACGCAACATGACTCCACGATTGCACGTGAAAAACGTACAACGGGGAGTCACATATACAAAAAAGACAAGCTGGGGAGAGCGAGTGGGGAAGGGCATGTACAAAACACCCCCCACGAGATTGTCATGAGTTGTGACACAGGCCACAGAGCTTCACCTCACACAGTCAGGCCACAGAGCTTCACCACACAGGCCACAGAGCTTCACCACACACAGTCAGGCCACAGAGCTTCAACACACAGGCCACAGAGCTTCAACACACAGTCAGGTCACAGAGCCTCACCACTCACAGAAAGAAGAGATTTTTGTGCAGCTTTCTCAGCTCAATTTTCTGTGCTGGAAGAGAGCCTGAAAAGTATGCCTTGAAGTCTGGAATGATTTGTCAATCTTACCAGATAATTTGCGGATGACACAACTTAGTTTGAGATCTGGACAATCAGGTGGTGGATGTGAAAGATTTACTCTACAAACCTGTACCTCTTTACAGAAGATTTGTACTTGTGGGTGAATTTTGGGTTTGGTAACCATATAATCAAGGAAGGTGAAAGTCTGAAATCTGATGCAGGTGACACAGCAGTCATCATACATAAGAGATTGTGCCTTGTTAGTGACCTTGTCTTGGCAGGTGAAGGCTGAAATGAATGAAATGACAGACACTGTACACAGCAGAGTGTGAGTGTACTGGGTGTGTAAACAGCAGTGTCAGATTGCAGGGCGTGCTGTGTGCTTTCAGATCACTGACCTGTCTCAGCTGTGGGAAGTCTGTGTCCAGCCCTGTGCAGAGAATGAAGATGGACATCACAGTGCTGAGCAGTGCTGACCCCTCTGTCTCTGTCACCATCAGCGTCAGTACTGTCCCCTGTTGGATGTTACATCCCCTGTACACGTTGTACTGTTTCCCTGTTGGATGTTACATCCCCTGTACACGTTGTACTGTTTCCCTTTTGGATGTTACATCCCCTGTACACGTTGTACTGTTTCCCTTTTGGATGTTACATCCCCTGCACATGTACTGTCCCCCTGTTGGATGTTACATCCCCTGCACATGTACTGTTTCCCTGTTGGATGTTACATCCCCTGCACATGTTGTACTGTTTCCCTTTTGGATGTTACATCCCCTGCTCATGTTGTACTCCCCCCCTGTTGGATGTTACATCCCCTGCACTTGTTGTACTGTTTCCCTGTTGGATGTTACATCCCCTGCACATGTACTGTTTCCCTGTTGGATGTTACATCCCCTGCACATGTACTGTTTCCCTGTTGGATGTTACATCCCCTGCACATGTACTGTTTCCCTGTTGGATGTTACATCCCCTGTACATTTTGTACTGTTTCCCTGTTGGATGTTACATCCCCTGCACATGTACTGTTTCCCTGTTGGATGTTACATCCCCTGTACATGTTGTACTGTTTCCCTGTTGGATGTTACATCCCCTGTACATGTTGTACTATTTCCCTGTTGGATGTTACATCCCCTGTACATTTTGTACTGTTTCCCTGTTGGATGTTACATCCCCTGTACATTTTGTACTGTTTCCCTGTTGTATGTTACATCCCCTGCACATGTTGTATTGTTTCCCTGTTGGATGTTACATCCCCTGCACATGTACTGTTTCCCTGTTGGATGTTACATCCCCTGCACATGTACTGTTTCCCTGTTGGATGTTACATCCCCTGCACATGTTGTACTGTTTCCCTGTTGGATGTTACATCCCCTGCACATGTACTGTTTCCCTGTTGGATGTTACATCCCCTGCACATGTTGTACTGTTTCCCTGTTGGATGTTATATCCCCTGTACACGTTGTACTGTTTCCCTGTTGGATGTTACATCCCCTGTACACGTTGTACTGTTTCCCTGTTGGATGTTACATCCCCTGCACTTGTTGTACTGTTTCCCTGTTGGATGTTACATCCCCTGCACATGTTGTACTGTTTCCCTGTTGGATGTTACATCCCCTGCACATGTTGTACTGTTTCCCTTTTGGATGTTACATCCCCTGCTCATGTTGTACTCCCCCCCTGTTGGATGTTACATCCCCTGCACTTGTTGTACTGTTTCCCTGTTGGATGTTACATCCCCTGCACATGTACTGTTTCCCTGTTGGATGTTACATCCCCTGCACATGTACTGTTTCCCTGTTGGATGTTACATCCCCTGCACATGTACTGTTTCCCTGTTGGATGTTACATCCCCTGTACATTTTGTACTGTTTCCCTGTTGGATGTTACATCCCCTGCACATGTACTGTTTCCCTGTTGGATGTTACATCCCCTGTACATGTTGTACTGTTTCCCTGTTGGATGTTACATCCCCTGTACATGTTGTACTATTTCCCTGTTGGATGTTACATCCCCTGTACATTTTGTACTGTTTCCCTGTTGGATGTTACATCCCCTGTACATTTTGTACTGTTTCCCTGTTGTATGTTACATCCCCTGCACATGTTGTATTGTTTCCCTGTTGGATGTTACATCCCCTGCACATGTACTGTTTCCCTGTTGGATGTTACATCCCCTGCACATGTACTGTTTCCCTGTTGGATGTTACATCCCCTGCACATGTTGTATTGTTTCCCTGTTGGATGTTATATCCCCTGTACATGTTGTACTGTTTCCCTGTTGGATGTTACATCCCCTGCACATGTTGTACTGTTTCCCTGTTGGATGTTACATCCCCTGCACATGTTGTACTGTTTCCCTGTTGGATGTTACATCCCCTGCACATGTTGTACTGTTTCCCTGTTGGATGTTATATCCCCTGCACATGTTGTATTGTTTCCCTGTTGGATGTTATATCCCCTGCACATGTACAGTCTGACCCATGCACTATGTCCTGTTTAATCCCATTGACAGCTGAACCATGCTGAAATGAGATCAGTGTGGCATGGGTGTGTAGTACAGGAACTACTTTCTGTGTGCTCATCAACAGTATAACTGATTTTGCTTAACAGAAGTTATGGCAACCCAACAGGAAGAAATCCACACAAAGAATGCTAATGGACATCCTGACCTGTAAGCACTGTCATATAAGTTATATGTGTGAGGTGACAGCCTTTCACTGACATCCTGACCTGTAAGCACTGTCTTATCTCAGTGAGGTGACAGCCTTTCACTGACACCCTGACCTGTAAGCATTGTCTTATCTCAGTGAGGTGACAGCCCTTCACTGACATCCTGACCTGTAAGCACTGTCTTATCCTGGTGAGATGACAGCCCTTCACTGACATCCTGACCTGTAAGCACTCTCTTATCTCAGTGAGGTGACAGCCTTTCACTGACATCCTAACCTGTAAGCACTGTCTTGTCTCATTCAGGTGACAGCCTTTCACTGACATCATGACCTGTAAGCACTCTCTTATCTCATTCAGGTGACAGCCTTTCACTGACATCCTGACCTGTAAGCACTGTCTTATCAGTGAGGTGACAGCCCTTCACTGACATCCTGACCTGTAAGCACTGTCTTATCAATGAGGTGACAGCCCTTCACTGACATCTTGACCTGTAAGCACTGTCTTATCAGTGAGGTGACAGCCCTTCACTGATAAGCATACTTGTCAGCAGCAGTCAAGGGGTTAAAATTAACAGACCAGTGAGCTGACTTCTGATCTGTAAATTTGATTATGATATAATACTTCATGATACCAAAAAATTGTGTGTACAAAGTGTAGAGTGATAAGGGGATTTCACTTCAAAGTTAAAACTGATATGTGTGGATATGTTTGAAGTATGTGTTTACTGAACTTATCTTATTCAGTAGAATTATGTTTTAATTGGCAGTAACAGCAAGAAGCAAAGTGATACTGTCCTGCTGTGATACTTTTCAACAGTCTTTTTTTTTCAGTCTGTGATAATGTCTGTCTTGAAATAACTTTGGTGATTCATTTTATTCACATTCTGATTCTTGCAATATATATCTCTCTCCCTCCCTCTGTTTCCATGTCATGTGTCTCCTTATTTATTCAGATGGTCAGATAATACACTGCCCTTTTCTTTCTGTTTCTTTGCAGTTACAGCAATCCACCATTCAGGAATTATTGCCAGATGAGGAAGAGGAGGAGGTATGTTTCACACTTAATAAATGCATGCAGTCATGCTTGTTTGGTCATTCTGGAATGGTTTTTGAAGTACTCCTCTCAGACAATCAGACGTCGCTTTCAAAATGGCAGACAATGAACCACAACCTTGCCTTAGTGACTCAAAACAGCATGTTACAAACTTTTGAGATTTTGCCACCCAAGATTTTGCAGAAGCTTTTCAAGTCATCAGTGACAATGACTTTAGTGCTAGTTGTGGCAAAATTTTGTCAAATGATTTGCGTAAAGAGAATGGAAGTAAGAGTTAAAATTTGCAGAGAGGGGTAAGGTGGGGGTAACTGTACAGCTAGAAAAGGGAGAGGATGGAACAGGATGCCAAGTTTAGCTCTGTGGCTGACCCAGAGTTGGACTAAATGACATGTCATCCACTTTTTCAGGGCAGGGAGGGAGTGATGAAGGGGGTGGAACAAATCCATTCTCCTCTGTGGTCTCAGTGAAACACACTGGCATTGATCAAACATGGCAATCAGTTATCGCCTGCAGGTGAAATCATAAGCAGGACTCGCACCTCTGCACACTGCGTGACAAATGCGCCATGGTTAACCTCTTTGATACTGTCTGAAAGTGTGCATGAAGAGAGTGAGTGTGGCATAATTTTTGTTTTGAATAAATCTAATATTAAGGGCCAAAACACTTGACTGAGGGGGCTTCTTCTCTGAAGACCTTGCATTGTCCAGCTGTCCCTAGAGTTTCTTTTCACAAATGATTTAACAATGACTATGCTGATGTCAGGAAAAGTATATATACTTGAGGTTACATGTTCTGTTTTATTGTAAGTATTTCTTTTTTGAAGTGAAGAAGGAATGAAAGATGCTATGTGTTGGTGCAGGGCTATGACGTGGACTGTGTGCTGAACAAAGAGCTGGGTCCAGTGAATTGCTTCATCACCTCCACCACTGGCACTGCCATCACTGCTGTCCAGCTGTCTTGTTGACCATCCTGCCAGTGGCCTGGCCACCACGTGGAGTTCTCTTTGAAGATAATAAACTTGACTGGACTTCCACCATCCCTCCTGTGTCACTGGCTCCACCACCACTCTGTCCAGCTCTCCTGCTGTTCATCCTGTCCACAGTGTGCATCAAGAGTTGGTTCTCTGCACATTGTGTGACACCTCACTGCAGTCACTGTCCACCTCTCCTGCTGCAGTGTTCAGTGTGGTGACTGTTCACTAAAGTCAGTGCTGTACCACAGTGAGGCAACTACCCACAGATCTACCTGGGCCCCTGCGGATGTGAATATTATCCTGTTTGTTCTCTTGGACTTTAATGCACTTCACTGATATGACTGCTGTGCAATTGACCTGGTGGGTCCTGTGTTTATGCATGTGCAGTCACAGCTGGTTAACCAGGATTCATCGAGCGACTTCAGTGCGAGTAGTGTTTAGTTCCTCTGTTTGCTGCAATGTGGAGTTTTGATACCCCCAAGAAATCCACTTTTTCAGTCCCACAGCGAATTGGGAAATATGACCTACAGAACAAACTAAAGGCCTAGTTTGCACCAGTTTGACATGGTATAGTATAGGACACCACATTACAATTCTTAAGTGGTTACCCTTTGGAGAGATGTTCACACATATACACAGTATGCAAGAGATTGTGTGTGTGTTTGACTCGGTACATATTCGGTGCACATTGACTTGTGTGCTGATGTGTGTGCACACATTTTTTTTCATTTGTGTATGCCTATGCAGACAATCAGAACTCAAGGGTTCCTTCAAGCATTCATCCAGTCCACAAGCTGTCACACCTGCACAAGGCAGAACTCTTCAGACATTTATTGATAAAACAGTTTCTTCAGTAGCCATCAAGGGAAAAATGCAAACCCAAGTACCACAGTACCACTGAACCAGTTTATAATTACCATGTATCTAACGCTTTACACTAGGTCATACCTGGAAATGAAAAGGTCATATGAGGCAACTGAATGGAATCATTAAACAAGTTAACAAAGAACAAGTTCAACGCAGGCAGCCTTATGGAGCTGCATATTTATTTTGAAACAACTTTTTCTGCATGCATACAATGCATACATCCACTGCATTCTGTTACACAACCACACTTACAATTACATGATTGATCAACAGTGTTAAACACAATTCATCATTAAAATCTACAAGTCATGAGTTTAATAATAGCATTCATTTCTTTAAAGAATAATGTCCTGAAAAGTATCAACCATTTGTCCATCTTTCCACTCTGAAGAAAATGAACATTTGAGTTAATCTTTAAAGAATTGGGCTATAAATAAAATACAAATATGATTTCAAATGAAAACAAGTCCAACAATTGGTTACACAGAACACTTCCATACTGCAATCAGTCTTGAGGAAAAGGTAACAGACACAAAATTCCTCAACTGTCTCTACAAAGAATCTCAAACTAAGTAGCTGCAGTTTTTCTGTAAAATGTATCTTTTAAATTCAGACATTCATGACTGGGTCTTTATCAAATTACACACCTGTATTTTTATGTGTTAATTAATTTATTATTATTATTGTTTTAATTTGTAACAGATCCCAACCAGATGAAAATCACCCATGAATATAATTGAACAAAAACAACCAAGTCTGGGAAAAGGATATTGCAAGCCTGGAATAACAAAAAACTGTCTTAAATCTAAATCCAGTTGTATCCAGATCAGTTATTTTTGTGGGGAATGCAGAGACCATAGCAAGATGGGCCATAAAAAAAAACCCACTTAGATTTACAATCTGTCTTGGAAGGAGAAAATCATCTACATCAGGTGTCATTTTTGTTCCTTGAGGTATAACCCATCAAATAAGCTTCTTTTTGTTTTCGATCAAGGCTTCACTTCAACAATCTACAGCTAGACTGAAGAAAGGAGAGTCTCGTTTTGCAAAGGGACATATGGAATGGCAGGGTGCAGTGATGGATGGGACTCGATGACACAATTATTTCCCAACTGCTTTTTCAAGTACACCACTGCAAATCAGAACGGAAGCAGCAGTCTATTTCACAGCCACAAATACTAAGAAGTGATGAAAGCCACGCGAGGTTGTCCCTCAAATGAATGATCCTCAGTTTAACTTTCATTAACCTCATGTAATGTATGGACACCCTACTCAAATTCACGGACTGATGCCTAGCTATGGTAATTCAAAGCATCAAGGTTATGAAATGATTATGATATCTTTGTTATGAATGTTCATATCTACATCCAAACACTTGTACTTCCTCCAGCATGCAAATAAATAAGGATTCAATTAGTCTGATCAAGCTTTGCATATCCTTGAAAACAATGAAGACATCAGTTATCAGTAATTACAAGCATACTTTTTCAAACAGAGTTCAAACAGGTGACCTTGCAACTGTGGTATATTCATTTCTCACTGAAACATGTGACAGCAAACCCTCTTGTCATGCTTCCATCACATGCATCTACACACAAGCACATACACACACACATACTGAAACTATTCTATTTGTAGGTATTTCATTGATACTTTAGTTAAAGTCCTTGGAAAAAAAACCCCACTTCAACCTCAGCTTGAAAAATGGTGCATAATATCGACAATGCAAACATGAAATAATAAAACTGATGATTACAGTGTACAAATATGAATTCAGGCAACCAGAAGACAAAAAGAATCATTGCACTACTCTATATTAGTTTGAAGACATCTCATCTCTTACTGATGCTCGGACAGTAAATGAATAAAACCCAGTCATGTGATTCTTAACAATATTTGACTGCAACCCAAGCCAGCAATGGCCACATCTTACAGAAGATAATTCTCTATATTGTATTTGGCAGCCTCTGGAAACACGTTATTTATTTAAGAATAAATGATGTTGTTACTGATACACAGTGAATCAGTCTGCCCTTCTGACCTACATTTACAAGGCATGGTGCTTTCTCTCTGAATTTCAAAACAACATATTTCTGCAGCCATGTCTCTATCATTCCACTCAACAATTACACCAATATAATTATGAGCATTTTCATGAGAGGGGAAGAGAGAAAGAATTCAGAAATGAGACAGACAGATCAAAGAAGAAGTGAAAATTGTGTACAAAGTGCAACAGTCTTGGCTGGGTCTATCAGACTTGCACAACCTGAGTTCAATCTGAGCTACTTGGCACTACGCTGTGGCTTCCACAGATCACAATCACAACACTTTGAGCTTGGAAAGTACCTGCATCAAAGTAATCAACAGCTGGAGATCCACAATTGACTACTGCTAATCAAATATGCAAACAGCAGCTTGAATGCAAGAACTGTCACAAAAATTGTTTGTTCACTATGTATATTCTATGAATTCAGTCTTCACCAACTCACGGATTATTGTATTCTCCCAACACAAACACAGGGAAAATTATGTGCCTCTAATTATTTGGAACAAAACAGCCATAGACTTCTCAATGCAAGAAAACGATGACAAACAGTGACAGAATGTGCTGCTGAATAAACTACAATAAAGAGTGTTGAGAGGCGCACACATGCAAACCACCATGTGAAAATGAAAAGTAACTTTGTGTACACACACACATACATACACACATTACACACACACACGCTGATGCACACACACTTAAGTTTTAATTCTGGAAGTTAGACATCCAGAGAGATCATCTTTATTTATGTACACACAATGAGTAGTAAAAATATCAATTTTTTGTATGGGTTATTTATTAAAGTAAGAAACAAAAACAAAAAAAGCAACCATGAAGAATCTTCCTACCCATTGTTATCAGTAATGATGTGTAAACTTCTCTTGTGGGAATTACAAGCATGCACTATTATCAAGCCATAGCTCTAAACCCTAATGCTGCACTTGACCTTGAAAAATACTTTTGTATTCCTTCTGGAATTATAAATTTACCATTTTCTTTTCAACAGTGAAATCCAATATCAGCTGGACAAATGCTGCACAAGTGAAGCAGCCGTGTTAGCAAAGTGTAAGTGTGGTGATGAAGTTGCTCTTGCTTTTTCTCCCCTACCCTCCCATCCCTGTCCCTACTCTGAATCCCGTGTTCTGGAGCAGGATCAGTGTATGCATGCTGTTAGTACTGGCAAGAAAACCTGTGACTGCTAGGGTGTTGTCCCTGGCCAAATTGTGCAGAACAAATACACATCACTGCAGGCAACAACACACACAGACAGAAGTGTACATGTATTACTTTACAAAAGACAGTTTGCAAATCTGCTTTCGTGGAGGACCTTTCGTCGCTTGCAGAGTGAGAAGTAGGTCATATAACATGATGGGAAGCCCATTGCTGTAATTAGCTTGCTTGGGTATAATTACAGAACTAAACATACCTTGTAAATTTTGTCAGGAAGTAATTTTCACAAAATTTTAGCCTTCCTTTGATCAGGAAAAAACCCCAAGAAATGGAGACGTGCGTGCACATGCAGTTCTCGCTAAAAATAACTGGGGAATCTCCACAAAAATCAGACTAAAGGGGGTCTGCAAACCCTCCCTAATGTCAGCCTGCCACACAGAACAATGGAAACAACTGTTGTGACAGTGAAAAATCACAATACCACAAATGATAAATGTCAATGATGAAATGTGAAATCAACATTTTATCTGTGATTATGTTCTGATATAGATCTGTAAGAAGGGCTGGATGCTTTGAAAATGGTCAAACCAAACAAATGTTGAACAGCATATTTCGACAGCTTGAATTCATATCAAATAATGTCTAGTGTAATGAACATTAAACCAGTTTGAGTTAATATTAAACCAGTTTTGAAAAGAATTGGTTTTGTCACAGAAAAGGGAAAATAAACCCAAATGATTTAAAGTACTGCAACTGCCAACATTTAAAAAAAAAATTGTGCAGGAAAGAAACTCTGAAGTGCCACAATCAACCACATAAAAAATAAAGAAGTCAGAAGCAGCAATATTCACCACATCATAAAATTTGCAAACATACAAATGTAGAAATAGATATTGCTCATTCCTAGATTTAAGTTCATCTCATGTGCAAAAGCTTGCATCAGAGAATGCTATCTCTGAGTCTCTGTCTCTCTCTCACACATACACACACCAGGGTAAGACAGGCTCACAACAGTCTTATGAAGCAATGGTTACCCATTCCTGAAAAAAAAAATTACCCTTTCACTCACTTCCTGAACTATTTGGGGTTTTTTTGCTAAATAATTTCCAACCTCTGAAAAAAAAAAATCATGCTCAAAAGTGTGTAAAAACTAAAAGTATATGTTTCCTTGAAGGAAAATGATTGGAGAATATAATTATCACAAATTCAATGTTGACAAGATGAGATTACTCCCAACCAGGGGAAGATAACTCAGATTTTTAGAAGAAAAAAAAAGGGGGGTGGGGGAGAAGAAAATTCAAGTTTATTTAATTTATCGATGGAAATGGTGCTAAAATATTAGCAAATGTACTGGACACAACAACCAAGTGCAATCACATTGTTTTCTCCACTATCATGTTTTAAACATGATAAACACTATAAGCACTCCCACCCAAACACCCACAAACACAATCACCCAATATTACAACACAAAATCTGACTGTAACAATATTTCTGCTTGAAACTTTCATCCGGAGGGTTTCATAGTCCGTGAGAACCCTAAAATGAAGGTTTCAAGCTAAAATACTGGGTTTTTCCTATACCCACTTCTAACATGACACACCACCTTCCTGTTCATGTACCTTGTACAAGTTGTAGCAAGTAATCATCATCAGGATAACCAGAACCACTTCAGTTGATCAACAACATTAGTTTTGTTTCTATCATGTTTCGTAGCTGCTACTGTCCATGCTGTGATGACAATCAAACAAAATTCTAGCCACCTCTTCTGTACTATATATCTTAGCAGCCATGTTGACACACTCAACAGGTTTTCGCGTTGCAAAATTCAAAGAAATGCATCAAAATCGAGCCATAACTTGCTGAGATATTGCTTTGAACATGCATCATTTGCAATAAAGTAAGCGTATGCCAATGAGTGGCTGGACTGTTGATAATTCAGTTACCCCTAAACCATGGTATTATCCAAGGTCAGAAGTGAAAAGCTTACTGTGCCTGTCAAAACTATGTCACAAAAGTTTGATTTGAGGTTTCTATAACACAAAAAATAAAATAAAATAAAAAATAAAAAACCCAGATGATTAAATAAATGAACAAGAAAACAAAGCTCATCAACAACAACAAAAAAATGCAACTGTTTTTTCCTTCACTGCCAGATAATGCTGTGTGCAGTAAGAGAAACTGGATAAGGCAGACAGACGAACACACACACACAATACAAAGACACATACACAAAGAGTACACATACAAAGAAAGAAAGAAAAAACTAAGATCCGGAGTCAGTCACTTTTAAATTCTATTCACAGAAGTTGGGTAAGGCCTGTTAGAACTTGTATACTTGTAAGTAACACACACACACATAGACACACACACACGTATTTGTACCAAGGTAAGTCAAAGATTGGGTCTACATCCAAAAATGTGTGTATCCTTTCTTATATATATTTTTATCTGGATTTTTCCTAGAATTGTGTTGATAAAGTTCACACGCAGCACTCACACACAACACATGTATTCTTTCTTTGTGTGTATGAACCAAAAACTATAAAACACAAACGGGAGGTCTCTGGTCCAATTTCTCTCCAGAAAGGCATATCCATACTCATGTCAATATGCTTGCCAATGGCAAGAACAGACCAACCACATCAGTTCAACCCTGTACTCACTTTCTCATGTATGTGCAAAATGCTTCTGAAAACATAAAATCAAACTATATCCTCCCCCTAAACAATGAACTATTAAAAAAAAATAAAAAATAAAAAAATAAAGCAGCACACAAAATTAGAAGACAAAATGTGTTGGGATGATGTTTGGAAGCTGTTTGCTTTTGTTTGTTTTTGTTTTTTTTGTTTTGTTTTTTACAATGGCAAAGAAAGTTTTCATGAAAGATCTGATCACCAAAAGACTATGTCTGAAAAACAAAACAAAACAACTGTCTCTCAAAATGTGTCTCTGACATGTGAAACATAATTTCTTTTCTGTGGAGTTGAGAGTAGTTCTGTGACGTGCCCCAATGACTCTTCACAGAGTTAAGGGAGATGAAGAAAAGTGTTCAGAAGATGCTACTGTAATAAAACATGTGGCAGTCACTATTGCTGACTGGTGGAATGCATGCATGCATGCACATACACATTAATTTTGAAACATGAACAGAACATGGATGAGTAGCCAGTGTAATATCTATCATCCACTTCAACCGTGATGTCACTGTCCAAAGGAGACTTCATAAGATTACCTCAGATTTCTTTTTCCATTTTAAAGAACATGATATTGTTTGAAAATAAAACATCAAGAATGTGTTGTTACTTTAAGGCTGGTAAGAAATGTTCACAAAATCTGTACCAAATTGAATACTTATGTTCAGAAAGTTGATAGTTAATTAGGTCATTTCGATATAAAACTGACTGACGACTGTGTCATTGTTTACAAACTGAACAGACCTCCAGACCACTTTCTTTGTTCATGTCATATCACTTATCAGGCAACACATTGTCAGACTGGCTGCTAACAGTAACGTTTCCACTGGTGTGAAGACCTGTCAAATTTATAATCAGGTTCTTGACACTTTTTTTTATAATTTTTTTACAGCTTCCATTGTGGAACGCAACCTGGCTCTGCTAGCAACCTGGTTGCTCTACCTACCAACACCGCTCCATATTGCTGAATTCTCTCTCTCTTTTTTTTAATTTTTTTTTTTTTTACCTGTATTGTATTCGCGGCCCCCCCCACCCCTCCCCCTCCAAAAAAGGGAACAACAAATAGCAATTGCCGAATGGTTAAAGCGTTGGATTTTCAATCTGAGGGTCCCGGGTTCGAATCTCGGTGACAGTGCCTGGTGGGTAAAGGGTAGAGATTTTTCCGATCTCCAAAGTCAACATATGTGCAGACCTGCTAGTGCCTGAACCCCCTTCGTGTGTATGTGCATGCAGAAGATCAAATACACATGTTAAAGATCCTGTAATCCATGTCAGCATTCGGTGAGTTATGGAAACAAGATATACCCAGCATGCACACCCCTGAAAATGGAGTATGATTACCTACATCAGTACATGGCAAGGTAAATAAAACGGTCAGACAAATGTATGTATTTGAAGTGAAAATTGTTATCTCAGCCGTTTAATCATGTGTGTGTGTGTGTGTGTGTGTGAGTGTAACAGTTGTAGTATTGAGAGTATGTTTGTGAGTTTTATGCATTGTGTTTTTATGATATTAAAGATTCTGTTTAATGTTTCTACTTTTTATATGCTTCACATTAGGTACTGCATTGTAAAGTGCTTAGAGCTTGCTTATGCTTGTATTATAGCGCTATATAAAAATAAAATATTATTATTATTATACCACTGGACTTTCCATGTCGGAACCTTTAGAGAAGCCAAGCTCCCTTTGGAGTTTACTGTTCTTCCTGACCAAGCCATTTCCTTTTCTTTAGTGCCTTTCAGCTGACAAGAATGAATGGAACAGTCTGTAGAAGTTTACTTTCATTCCTTGCATTTGGTAGTTGGCAAACATAATCCAATTACTACTAATTTTTTTTTTTAATAACAATGTGCAGTGCAGAATTCAAATGCAGGAAGGAAATACTGCTTTTACTTTTGTATAAATTTTGACTTGTGTTAATACATCAAGAAAACGCACAAACCAAATGAAGAGAAATTGAACATATAAGCACCAAACAATAAATGCAAATATAATTTAAGTGTATGGCATACAGGACTATAGTGTACAGAATTATAAAGAACATGACTAAGAACAAGCAAACATTAACAAACAACAGATCAAGTCAAACCAGGCTATAAGCAGACACACAATACCATCTTTTACATTGAAAATGCCAGCTTTAAACTTAACACCTGTAACAGTTTTCACCTCTAGATATTTCAGAATTTGAATGGGTTTACATTGAAGAAACTTAACCAACTATGTACACCTATACCTCACGTTATATATGCATATATGTATACATGTGCTCTCACTTACAGTTTATCACATAATTCCATTAACGAATGCCCTATTTGTGTTCAACCACATGCAACAAACTGTTCTCCTTACTGTAATACAAGGCTGTCATTTCTGATGGGGGGAAAACCATGCACAAATACACCAATGATCACTGAGCCTTCTGAATTCATTTTATGCATCAAGACAGCTTTGACTTGAAAATTATCAAGAAAAACCATCTGAAATATTCACTGAGCTATCATAATAAAAATGATGCATTGAGAGCAAACTCTACAGCCACATTTTGAAGCAAATCCAATGAGCATCTTACTGGGGATAGGGTAATTAGACTGAGGCTGACAGAAGATGTATGTACTTTGAACCATTTTCCTTGTGATGGCAAAAACTGTAGGCAACATTGCCTCATCATTTACTCAAGCAAAATCTATTTTTTTCTGTTAGTGTGCACATAAAAAAATCATTATTATAAAAAGTACACGGAAAGAAAAACTGGTTAAAAAGGGAACAGAAAAAGGAAAAAGAAAGAAAGAAAGAAAAAGACTAAAAGAAAGGATAAACAAGAATATAAAAATAAGATTTTTTTCACATAAATTTTATGATAAAGCTACAATGACAACCTTAAATTCTGGAGTTACCCAATTAGCCTGGATAAAAAAATAAAAGGCAATTATCAAACAGATGCTGCTCTATTTTCCCTTTTCAACAAAATTGAAATCTGAAGACAATATTGTTCAATCAAAAAGATTGGAAGGTCTCTCACTCTGTTTTGTTTTGTTTGGAGTGGGGGTGGCAATTTTTTTTTAGAAGATCAACTCTACAGTATGTAAAGAGAAGTTAAATGTGAACTAAAATGATAACAAAATAATAATGCTGTAAAAAACTAATGCCCTTGATCTCAAAGACCTAACATATGAGCTGGGTTTCTGCTTGGGTCAGGAGTCTGCTGAATTTATCAGCTGAGCTTTCTTCATATTTCAAAAGAGGTGAAAGAAAAGACACCAGTTCACTTTATTTTATGGCTTAGAATTATACATGTAAGTTCATCTCAGTTTTTGAATTTCAGTGTAAAGTAAAAACAGTTAATGGCCTTATGAAGATACTATTACAGTATGCTTTAATAAGATAATATTACAGTATGCTGCTCCTCATTCTGAAGAAACAAAATCCATGTCCAGACTTCAGAAAAAAAACACCATCATTAAACATATATATATATATACATGGAATTTATCTTTCTATTCATTTGTGCAAAATATCTCTGTATTTTCTCTTTTAAAAGGTTGTGAAACAAACTGTTTCCACAAACACTGGGGCAATCCATTGGGACTTTCAATTTTCTCTTTCACTTGGAACCAAAGCACATTCTCCCCTCTTTCTCTCGGCCTCTCTCAGACACTGCAACACACAGCAACAATCACAATCAATGTAGGAAAAACAAAAACAAAAAAACCTTTGCTTTATTCTTGGAGGTCATTAGGTGACAAGAGTACACCTTCTTAAATTGAAAAGAAGCCAGAATATTAACAATAGGTAAAAAAAAAAAAAAACCAACACAAATAAATTGGATGTTTTAAGCACCTTTCATACATTATGTTCACACACTTATACTTCTCCACAAAACATTCCAGCAAGGGCATCGTTCTGTCAGCTCCACTTTTGACACGTACCGACAACAAGCAAGAGCACAATCCACAATCTGACGCTAGGAACATCATCATCAACACAATAAGGCCATCATAATTTTGTCACCATCGATGTAGTTCAAGCAGCCGTGAATATCTGAGCACAAGCCATCCAACATAAGGCATTCCAGTTTGTTCAAACAGCAAAGAAAAATGTACAGAAAATATAATCCTTATTGTGGAAAACAAGATAAAGCAAGACATTGTGTGTGTGTGTGTGTGTGTGTGTGTGTATGTGTGTGTGTAAGTGTGTGTGTGTGAGTGTATGCATGTGTATGTCTGTCTGTTGCAAGTGTTGTAAATGTCAAGTTGTTATTTTTCTGGAAGTGTGCACAAACAGTAAATATGGCTGCAGGTTCTGAAATTAAACGATAGGTAAAAAAGGAAAGAAAATGCAGAGATAGGAGCATGCCAATCATCATGGTCACAGAACTCCACAGCACAGCTTGCCGCTAGCGGCACACGGTGCAGCACTTTACCCTGGAGTAAGACGTGCCATGCCAAGGTGTCACACCTTCCCAGTACACTGGCCATCACCTGTCTTTTCCCTCTTGCCCTCACAGCCACTGTCTCCTTTCTGTACACGTCCTCCTCACCTCTAGCCAACTGCTGTCCACCTATCAACATTTTTATCTCTGTGCCTTGCGCTGTTCTTGCCCGCATCAGCTTCAACCAACACACACTTGTTCATTTAACCCATGTTTTCATATGATTTTTTTTTTCTTGTCATGAACCACAACAAACATGCAGCAACACAGGGGCATCTGTTCACATTCACCCAGCACACAGCGAAATGTGGTTTATGAGACCAAGTGTATTATATAGATCCACTGCCAAGAAGGATTATTATGGAATGGTGTCTTTCAGCTGAACTGGTACACAATAAAGTTTGACAAGAGAGCAAACTACGCAAGATTTGACGCAGTATGAACACAATAGTCAGATGACTTGGCATGTTGCACACAGTTTAATCACTGGTGGTGTAAGTATTATAGAACAACCACAAACACCTCTCTCTCAACTGTCACACACTCGATTGGCTCACTGAATGATTAAAATCTATGCAGTGCACAATTCATTATGGGATCTTGTTTTGCAAACATCTAGCTACCTATATGTACCTTTCACTCCATGGCACCAACTGAGGCTGCAATATGTTAACCACAACAACAGTATGTTGCGTACTCTTCTGCTGACACTACAGACTTGGGCCTGAAAGCCTGTAACATTGCAGTAAAGTTGAGTCAGTCCTGCAGTTATTTGATCAACAAACACAAGAGAGAAGCACTGTGATGCACTGTTTATAAACAAGAGCGGCCTGAACCTTGACAGTCCATCCTAGAGGAAGAGTTGCTTGGATGACACGAGGAATGATGGTTGTCATGTGCTGATGTTCCAGACCAGGATCACCGATGATTAAGATGCCAGGCCAGCCACTGCTCTAACACCTCTACTCACAGGCAGCAAAACATGCACAGAGACCCCCATCCACACCCACCCGCAGGGGGTGGGAGAAGGCAGGGACCTGCTGTAAACCAGGCCAAGCCGCTGCAGAAGAACTAGGAACCAAAGGTTGCCAACACAACTCTCACAGAACAACTGACAGTATGTTGGTTGGCTGGTGGTCAGGGTGGTAAGGTGTGTGTGGTGTGCATGTGAGGGTCGTGAGTGTGTAAAGTCAAGTGTACTAATGTGCAGCCACAGTATTGGCTGCGGGTTTTGGGATAAACGATAGGTAAGGAAGAAATGGAGAGAAGGAGCATGCCATACACAGGCAACCCACAGACAGTGGCAGGGGTGCGCATTGTACCTGAAGAGTGCCATGAATGCAATATCATGGCCATCACCTGCTTTCCCACTGTCACACCACCTCCTTCTGTAACTCTTACTCATTGCAACAACTGTTCCAATCAAATTTTTATCTTGTCTCCTTTTGCCCGCATCACTCACAACACACACTTCAAACCCATCATAAACTTCATGACCAAAACAAACACACAACAGCAGGCAACTGTTCACTTACGCACACAGAAATAGGTTTAACAGTGTATTAATGATTCCACCAAGAAGATATTATGAATGTGTCTATTATGACTGGTATAAGTTTGACAATGGATAAACCACCAAGATTTGCGCGTATGAACACAATACAATGCTGCATGGCAACGTATTATCCTGCTGCTAATTATAGAAAACAAACACCTTAACTGTCACAAAATCACTTTCCGCATTGGTTGAATATAACTATGCGTGCAAAATTATGGAGCTTTAGTTGGCAACTCTGCTCTAGATTCTATTCAAACTAGTAAATTACCACAACAGTATGTAGCGTCCTCTTTCTGACTTTGGTTGGGTGAACCTGTCAATTGGTAAGTTGACTTCTCTCCTGCTTATTGATCAACAAACAAGAGGAACATTGATGCCGTTTAAAGACAAGAGCGTCGTGAAACCTATAATCAAAAAGATTCTTCTTGGATGCCAGAAGAATGAAGGTATTCATAGGATGTTCCAGATAGATCAACATATTAATAGGCCAGCATGCTCTAAACCAATCAAGGAGCAAAACAATCAAGAGGCCCCAGATGCCAACCTCCCAGTGAGAATGTCAGGCCCTGTAACAGCAGCCTGCAGACAGACACAGTATGACACAACTTCAAGACAACTGACGTATGTGTTGCTTGGCACGCAGGTGCTGGCGCAGGAAGGGGATGAGACAGGAACTAATGTGACCGTGTGGGGGGAGGGGGAGGAGGGGTGGAGGTGGAGGGGCGGAGCTACAACCATCTTATGGACTTGTACAAGTGACATGTATATGTGTTCTGCATCCTCAAAAACAAAACTCTTACTGCATGTTAGAATGAATTTCAGAAATTTTTTGTCTCTTCAAAACCATCACCAACAAACAAGATGTTATTTTGATTAACACTGATTAAGTTTGTAATGATTCACAGTTGAAATGTGAATAAGAATGATTATAAATAACAGTACTAATGTATAATGGAATAGGTGTGTTTGTATTGATTATTATTTACTTTCAGAAAATATTAATTATATGTTGTTCTAATAACAAAACACAGTTTGTTGGAATTTATAGCTGTTTTTTGTTGTAAAAACCTGGAAACAGATTTATTTGAATTAATTTGAGCGAAAGGGTTAACAGGTACTGTGTATGTTGATATATGGTTGTTGTATGTGATGGATTAACAGGAAAAGTATGTTGAATTACATGTTGTATGTAATGGAATAACAGGTTCTGTGTATGCTGAATTACAGGTGTTGTATTACATGTTGTATGTAATGGATTAACAGGTACTGTGTATGTTGAATTACAGGTTGTATGTAATGGATTAACAGGTGCTGTGTATGTTAAATTATAGGTGTTGTATGTGACCAATTTACAGGCACAGTATATGTTGAATTATGTTTTGTATGTGATGGATCAACAGATACAGTATATGCTGAATTACTGGTGTTGTATATGATGGATTAACAGGTACAGTATATGTTAAATAACAGATGTTGTATGCAATGGATTAACAGTTAACAGGTACTGTGTATGCTGAATTACAGGTGTTGTATGTGATGGATTAACAGGTACAGTGCATGCTGAATTACAGGTGTTGTATGTGATGGATTAACAGGTACAGTGCATGCTGAATTACAGGTGTTGTATGTGATGGATTAACAGGTACAGTGCATGCTGAATTACAGGTGTTGTATGTGATGGATTAACAGGTACAGTGCATGCTGAATTACAGGTGTTGTATGTGATGGATTAACAGGTACAGTGCATGCTGAATTACAGGTGTTGTATGCAATGGATTAACAGTTAACAGGTACAGTGCATGCTGAATTACAGGTGTTGTATGTGATGGATTAACAGGTACAGTGCATGCTGAATTACAGGTGTTGTATGTGATGGATTAACAGGTACTGTGTATGCTGAATTACAGGTGTTGTATGTGATGGATTAACAGGTACAGTGCATGCTGAATTACAGGTGTTGTATGTGATGGATTAACAGGTACAGTGCATGCTGAATTACAGGTGTTGTATGTGATGGATTAACAGGTACAGTGCATGCTGAATTACAGGTGTTGTATGTGATTGATTAACAGGTACTGTGTATGCTGAATTACAGGTGTTGTATGTGATGGATTAACAGGTACTGTGTATGCTGAATTACAGGTGTTGTATGTGATGGATTAACAGGTACAGTGCATGCTGAATTACAGGTGTTGTATGTGATGGATTAACAGGTACTGTGTATGCTGAATTAAAGGTGTTGTATGTGATGGATTAACAGGTACAGTGCATGCTGAATTACAGGTGTTGTATGTGATGGATTAACAGGTACTGTGTATGCTGAATTACAGGTGTTGTATGTGATGGATTAACAGGTACAGTGCATGCTGAATTACAGGTGTTGTATGTGATGGATTAACAGGTACAGTGCATGCTGAATTACAGGTGTTGTATGTGATGGATTAACAGGTACAGTGCATGCTGAATTACAGGTGTTGTATGTGATGGATTAACAGGTACAGTGCATGCTGAATTACAGGTGTTGTATGTGATGGATTAACAGGTACAGTGCATGCTGAATTACAGGTGTTGTATGTGATGGATTAACAGGTACAGTGCATGCTGAATTACAGGTGTTGTATGTGATGGATTAACAGGTACTGTGTATGCTGAATTACAGGTGTTGTATGTGATGGATTAACAGGTACTGTGTATGCTGAATTACAGGTGTTGTATGTGATGGATTAACAGGTACTGTCAATTACAGGTGTTGTATGTGATGAATCAACAGGTGCAGAGTATGTTGAATTACAGGTGTAGTATGTGATGGATGGGCGCAATAGATGAGTGGTTAAAGCGTTGACTTTCAATCTGAAGGTCCCAGGTTCGAATCTTAGTAAGAGCACCTCATGGGTAAAGGCTGGAGATTTCATATCATCATCATCATAGATTAACAGGTTCTTTTAACTTGAACAACAGGCACTGTGTACACTGCACAAGCACTGTGTACATTGAAACAGCAGGCAGTGTATGTAGCAATCAGAAGAGACCTGACATGCTGACTGCCAGGCCTGGAATGCTACAGACAGAGTAAGCCTGTGAACTGGGAATCTGAACCCAAAGGTTACTAGTTATATTTCTATGAAAACAGAACACATCACATCTTCACAATAAAAAAAACAACAATATTTTCAAAAACCCATAGCCAGTGAACAAAACATTCCCCCCCCCCCCCCCCCCGACACATAAACAGGTGAATGTCCCTGCTCATGGAGAAAACAAACATGGAGTTATTATCAGTGAGGAAAAAGGCAGACCTCAAAAATGATGTCCTGAACGCCGTAGCAGAAAGTGGATCCAAAGGGGTTCCTGGTGTTGGTGGAAGAGGCTCTGTTCAGGATGACTGGGCGCTGTTCTGGCCGCAACAACAACGGCTGTACCTCCATCCACTGATACACACAACAACACTGTCACTTTCTGTACCTCCATCCACTGACACACACAACAATACTGTCACTTTCTGTACCTCCATCCACTGACACACACACACAACAGCACTGTCACTTTCTGTACCTCCATCCACTGACACACATACACAACACTGTCACTTTATGTACCTCCATCCACTCACACACAAACACACAACACTGTCACTTTCTGTACCTCCATCCACTGACACACACAACACTGTCACTTTCTGTACCTCCATCCACTGACACACACAACACTGTCACTTTCTGTACCTCCATCCACTGACACACACAACACTGTCACTTTCTGTACCTCCATCCACTGACACACATATCAGTGTCACTTTCTGTACCTCCATCCACTGACACACACATCAGTGTCACTTTCTGTACCTCCATCCACTGACACACACAACACTGTCACTTTCTGTACCTCCATCCACTGACACACACATCAGTGTCACTTTCTGTACCTCCATCCACTGACACACACAACACTGTCACTTTCTGTACCTCCATCCACTGACACAATCAGTGTCACTTTCTGTACCTCCATCCACTGACACACACACAACACTGTCACTTTCTGTACCTCCATCCACTGACACACACAACACTGTCACTTTCTGTACCTCCATCCACTGACACACACATCAGTGTCACTTTCTGTACCTCCATCCACTGACACACACAACACTGTCACTTTCTGTACCTCCATCCACTGACACACACATCAGTGTCACTTTCTGTACCTCCATCCACTCTGACACACACAACACCGTCACTTTCTGTACCTCCATCCACTGACACACACAACACTGTCACTTTCTGTACCTCCATCCACTGACACACATATCAGTGTCACTTTCTGTACCTCCATCCACTGACACACACATCAGTGTCACTTTCTGTACCTCCATCCACTGACACACACAACACTGTCACTTTCTGTACCTCCATCCACTGACACACACATCAGTGTCACTTTCTGTACCTCCATCCACTGACACACACACAACACTGTCACTTTCTGTACCTCCATCCACTGACACACACAACACTGTCACTTTCTGTACCTCCATCCACTGACACACACATCAGTGTCTCTTTCTGTACCTCCATCCACTGACACACACACAACACTGTCACTTTCTGTACCTCCATCCACTGACACACACAACACCGTCACTTTCTGTACCTCCATCCACTGACACACACAACACTGTCACTGCTGTGCAGCAAGAACCTGTGGAAAAGAAACAAAATAAAACAAAATAAAAATAAATTTGCGGCAGGTTCCCACCCACCTTGGAGTAGGCATGTATGACTAGTTGGTCCTCCTCATCGCCCTGACTCAGTCTCTTCCCACTCTTCTCTAGGATCACAGGCAGCTTGAATTCACACCGACAGTATCTGGAACACAACAGTTACTCTCTGCCAAAGCTACAACCTTAGCCAGTCTCGTCTACTGGAACATGAACCTCACGGTAAGTTGTAAAGTAATTCAGTCTCTTCATTTCAAGTGTGGGGGAGATGGAGGGGTGTGAGGGTTAAACAAAATTTCTTATCAAGTTTATAATCTTTATTTAATAAAAAAAAAAAAAAAAATTCCCTAAATGGAAAATATATTATGACTATCATAAAAAGTCATCCTTAGTTTCATTTTGGTGAATTACATTTGACTTCTCTCTGTTTGCCTCGATAAATGCACAATACATTTGTATAATCATTCTGGGGGAAAAGTTTGCAGAATACTAAATAAAAACAAAATATGTATTTAGGAAATTGTACTTTTGATAAAAAAAACCATCTGACACACACTGATACATTACAGCATTCAATTAAAAATCTGCTGAAAATGGAAAATGTATTATGATACACACGATTACTTTGTCCTTTCACACACACATGCACATACAAACACACACACACACTCATGCACGTGCACACACACACACACTAAAGCTCACACAGACACAGACACTCACACACTCAACACACACACAAGCATACTCAATGAAACTCACACAGACACAGACAAACTTACATGTTGAAATTATAATGACCAGGATAATTAGTGTGTAGTACAAATTTTTTCACCATGTGCGTGTTGGCATCAAATAAGATATCCTGCAAAAGACAAGAAAAGAATTGTCACTGAACATTCCATGTCAAGAAACTAGAGCTACGCATACCACTGTATACAAAACAAGCACAACAAGACTATTCCAAAGGTTCGTTTCCTCAACAGGCACACACAAGAAGAAAACCACAAAAATCACCGTCCCAACAGATATACCAATCAGCCTATTGTTCATCTTGAGTTATATCCTTCATTCCATTTACATTATTCTCCTGTGATATTTTTTATTAAATAGAATAATCAAAAAAAATATAAAAAAAGAAAGAAGAGAAAGGCCATGAATGGAAACTGACCACGCCCAAAGTGAAGTAGTTGTAGAAGTAGTCAGCATTGCGGGTGTGCACACGCTTGTGAGCGTCGGCGCTGTGGATCTTCATTTTGTCCTCAGACTTGTAGAACACCTTGCTGGGAGCGCCCAAACACATCACCACTTCCTACACACACACACACATCTGAATACAACTTACAAATAATAAGTTGCAGTTATACAGAAAGACATACTCTGTGTGTGTGAATGTGAGTGCATGCCTGAGTGTGTGCAATGCAAATACACATAAAACCTCCATGCCACTATTTATGCAACTACTTTATCCATCAAATACTGCTGTTGTGCAGGCATGTGTGTACAGAAGGAACAACTACAGGCCAAAAAAAGTACACTTACATACAAAATGGAAGTAGGAAGAAAAAGAAAGGATAGAGGGAATTTGGAATTGGAATTACACCGGTTTATTCACAATCAAGCCACAACCCTGTGTGAAGGAGTATACATACGTAAACAAAACACAACTCAAGTAAAATACATAAACAAATAAGGATAAATAGGAGGGAGAGTAGAAAGGTGGGGAAGGAAAGAGAAAGATTTGGAAGAGAGAGACAACCATGGAGAGAGAGAGAGTTTATGTATCCCCCTGACCTGGCAAGAGTCTCCAAAGCGAACCACTCTCTCCACCAGCTTTTTTCTGGGGTCCGTCAGCTTCATCTGCCCATTGCCTGAGGCAGCCACACACAACACAAAACACCATCAGTGTCTGGTCACTTCTTT
Organism: Babylonia areolata; assembly: GCF_041734735.1. NCBI lineage: Eukaryota > Metazoa > Mollusca > Gastropoda > Neogastropoda > Buccinidae > Babylonia > Babylonia areolata. The sequence goes on from NC_134884.1 coordinate 44,151,531, forward strand.
TTATCTGAATACATGCAGCTCGTCCAATCTGATATATGCCAGAGAACATGTGTCTATTGTTTATTGACATGCAAGGATTATATGACAGATTAAAGAAAGCAACAAGCAAAGTATTTTTAAGGTTTGTTGTGCAGTTTTTCAACTGTTTTTCATGACTGACTGTAATAGTGTACCAGCCAAGGGAAACTTAATGGGGTTTTTTGAAAACTGTATATATATATCTTAATTTCAGTACTGTTAGTCAAAATCTTTTAATGTGCATACATACATGCTTACACATGCAACCAAGCCCACTTCTAGCTGCTTGGGCAATGTTCGAAAACTGGTTGTTGTTTTTTTAAGTCTAACTCTCCCTATATGGTTACTGCTTGAGATTCATGATCTGAGAACTTTTTTGAAAATGAAAACAAAATACCGGTAGCTAAAACAACAGAAAAAAGATATCTATATATATATATACAGATACATATACTGATATAAAGAGAGAGCAATAAAGACTAAAAACATTCACTGAAAGCAAAGCGAAGCAGTTTTCAGATCGCAGTATCACTTTCCTTTCCAGATGACTAGCAGTTACATATTATTGATGCTGACAAACTTAAAATCACCCACTTGTAATTTTGCACCAGCATATCAACCCATCCCTGATTCATAGCACTGTCATCAAAATGTCATCCAAGCCAAGACGTTTATATTTCAGGAAACCTTGTGAGGGTACAAGAAAATGTAGTGAATTGCAAGTAACACACACAAAATAAGAAACACAAGTGGTACAGATGTTCCAACTGACTGGTTAATAAAAAGAATTAATATCAGTACACACAGTTTCAGTTTCAGTAGCTCAAGGAGGCATCACTGCGTTCGGACAAAACCATATACGCTACACCACATCTGCCAAGCAGATGCCTGACCAGCAGCGTAACCCAACGCGCTCTGCACACACAGACATACACACACAGACACACACACACACACAGACACACACACACACACGGATGGCCCACCCTCTGTAATCAGGATGATCTTGATGCCCTGGGTCACATTGTTGTCTCGCAGAACCTCCAAACATTCCAGGAAGCAGTTACCATGGAAACATGTTGCTGGCAACGTTGGTGCTCTGAAATGCATTCAGCACATATGCATGTCTAATTTGTCTTGAATGTTGATTATATGTAGCAAGAGAAAATATTCCAAAAACGGAATACAATGTGAGTCAAAACATTTTCAAATAAAAAATGTCCATGCTGTGGGATGCAGGAAAAAAACTTAAGGAAAACTCCGAAAAGTGAGTTGAAAAAGTAAAGTTGTTGATACCAAAGTATGAAAAGAATAACCTAAGACAAAAACTGACAGACAACAATTTTCTATCCTCTGTCCTAATGCTCTCTGAAGAATTTTGATACTATTACTACAGAATACATTGTTTAAATGAATAAACAAAACAGAAACCAAAAACAAAACTATACAAAAAGAAAAACAAATCACCTCTTGTGACTATCATAGCCTTCAGTTTTATCCCCCCAAAAAAAGCCCCAGAGGACAGGCAAACTAACATGTACATAAGACTGAAAAATATACTTTTCATAAAGTGTACTACTAATCTACACGCAGGTGCATTATCTAATTCCTAACAGTAATACTTAGAACTATAAAGTCATGTTCTACCTTTTGAAAAAGGTCATTGGATTACCAACGGGGGAGGGGGGAGGGGGGTATTTGTGTGCAAATGGTAAGCCTTAAGAAAAGGAAAATCTTGTAGCCTGTAACTCAAATAAGAAAACTGTCCATTGCTTCTTTGAAAATTCTTTTTTTTTTTCTTCTTCTTCTTCTTTTTTCTAATGTTTCTCCTCACTTATACTGATTTCTCCATTCAAGACATCTGACGGATGCTAACTCATAGTTTCACAGTGCTCTGCTTCCCTTTTTGCAACAAGTGAATGTCAGAGGAAAAATTAACTGCTGCTTTCCATCCTCAGTACCAATACACAGTTACTGCCCTTTGAATGATCCATTCCAAAAAGAGAAGCCTTCATTCACTGTTCCCAGTTCATTTACAGGACACATGCTTTACAGAGGCATAAAACATGTTGCAAATATCAAAGGTGTTATATATATATATATATATATATATATATATATATATATATAGACCTGTACAGAAAGAGAAGGATGAAAGGCTTTGACAGAGGAACAGAGAGCAAACAATAGTAAACAAGGAGAAAAAAAAGATGGTGAGAGGAGAGGCGAAAGAGGACAAAGACTGATAGATGACACACAGAGAGGACAAAGACTGATAGATGACACAGAGAGAGAGAGGACAAAGACTGATGGATGACAGAGAGAGAGAGGACAAAGACTGATGGATGACAGAGAGAGGACAAAGACTGATGGATGACACAGAGAGAGGACAAAGACTGACGGATGACAGAGAGAGAGAGGACAAAGACTGATGGATGACAGAGAGAGAGAGGACAAAGACTGATGGATGACAGAGAGAGGACAAAGACTGATACTAGTGATAGAGAGGACGAAGACTGATCGATGACAAAGAGACAAAACAAAGACTGATAGATTAGATGACACACAAAAGAAAGGACAAAGACTGATGGATGACACAGAGAGGACAAAGACTGATGGATGACACAGAGACAGGACAAAGACTAACGGATGACACAGAGAGAGGACAAAGACTGATTCTAGTGATAGACAGGACTAAGACTGATGAATGACAGAGAGAGAGGGGACAAAGACTGATGAATGACACAGAGGGGACAAAGACTGATGAATGACACAGAGAGAGGGGACAAAGACTGATGAATGACACAGAGAGAGGGGACAAAGACTGATGGATGACACAGAGAGACGGACGAAGACTGATGGATGACAGAGAGAGAAGGACAAAGACTGATGGATGACAGAGAGAGAAGGACGAAGACTGATGGATGACAGAGAGAGACGGACAACGACTGATGGATGACACAGAGAGAGGAGGACAAAGACTGATGGATGACAGAGAGAGAAGGACGAAGACTGATGGATGACAGAAAGAGAAGGACAAAGACTGATGGATGACAGAGAGAGGAGGACAAAGACTGATGGATGACAGAGAGAGACGGACAACGACTGATGGATGACACAGAGAGAGGAGGACAAAGACTGATGGATGACAGAGAGAGAAGGACGAAGACTGATGGATGACAGAAAGAGAAGGACAAAGACTGATGGATGACAGAGAGAGGAGGACAAAGACTGATAGATGACACAGAGAGAGAGAGGACAAAGACTGATGGATGACAGAGAGAGAGAGGACAAAGACTGATGGATGACAGAGAGAGGACAAAGACTGATACTAGTGATAGAGAGGACGAAGACTGATCGATGACAAAGAGACAAAACAAAGACTGATAGATTAGATGACACACAAAAGAAAGGACAAAGACTGATGGATGACACAGAGAGGACAAAGACTGATGGATGACACAGAGACAGGACAAAGACTAACGGATGACACAGAGAGAGGACAAAGACTGATTCTAGTGATAGAGAGGACTAAGACTGACGAATGACAGAGAGAGAGGGAACAAAGACTGATGAATGACACAGAGTGGGGACAAAAACTGATGGATGACAGAAAGAGGAGGACAAAGACTGATGGATGACAGAGAGAGACGGACGAAGACTGATGGATGACAGAGAGAGACGGACGAAGACTGATGGATGACAGAGAGAGAAGGACAAAGACTGATGGATGACAGAGAGAGAAGGACGAAGACTGATGGATGACAGAAAGAGAAGGACAAAGACTGATGGATGACAGAGAGAGGAGGACAAAGACTGATGGATGACAGAGAGAGAAGGACGAAGACTGATGGATGACAGAAAGAGAAGGACAAAGACTGATGGATGACAGAGAGAGGAGGACAAAGACTGATGGATGACAGAGAGAGACGGACAAAGACTGATGGATGACACAGAGAGAGGAGGACAAAGACTGATGGATGACAGAGAGAGAAGGACGAAGACTGATGGATGACAGAAAGAGAAGGACAAAGACTGATGAATGACAGAGAGAGGAGGACAAAGACTGATGAATGACACAGAGAGAGGGGACAAAGACTGATGAATGACACAGAGAGAGGGGACAAAGACTGATGGATGACACAGAGAGAGGACAAAGACTGATGGATGACAGAGAGAGGAGGACAAAGACTGATGGATGACAGAGAGAGGAGGACAAAGACTGATGGATGACAGAGAGAGGAGGACAAAGACTGATGGATGACAGAGAGAGAAGGACAAAGACTGATGGATGACAGAAAGAGGAGGACAAAGACTGATGGATGACAGAGAGAGAAGGACAAAGACTGATGGATGACACAGAGAGAGAAGGACAAAGACTGATGGATGACAGAGAGAGACGGACGAAGACTGATGGATGACAGAAAGAGAAGGACAAAGACTGATGGATGACAGAAAGAGGAGGACAAAGACTGATGGATGACAGAGAGAGAAGGACAAAGACTGATGGATGACAGAAAGAGGAGGACAAAGACTGATGGATGACAGAGAGAGAAGGACGAAGACAGACGAAGCCCACCACCTGCACTCATCCAGACTGCTGCCGCTGTAGATACACATGCGTGCCACCACTGGTGAAGCCCCATTTGGGAACTGAAGGGACCCCAGTCCATGTGCATAACGAGGCTGTTCATGAAAGAGACACTGTACTCTTGAATTTAGTAACCACCAGACAACATGTGCATTACTTCTTTCAGTCTAAATGGTGCTTTCAATCACATGGCCTACTCACCCACTTACTTCATTAATAATTTATAATTCATCTGACACGCAATGAAATGTAGGATATGTTCCACACACATGTACAAGTGTGAGTAGTGGTGAGAACAAGACTTGGCATTAAAATACTGATTAAAATACTAACAACAAAGTTTCAAAAACAAACCAGTGTGGAACTCTTGCTCCATCTTTTGGTGTAGGGGACATTACAAACATGCACAGTGTGTATTGAGAGGCATGGGGATGTGGGGAGGCAGGTGTGTGGTGGGGGATTAGGGGGATGGAGGGGGTGCATGTGTATATGTGTATGTATGAGGGTGGGTGGGTGGGTGGGCTTGTGAGTGTGTGTGTGTGTTGTTTCCATTGCCCAAGAATCCACTTTCATACAGCAGAGTCACAGTAGACACAAAGATGGGACCTGATGATAGGCCACAACTAATAACATAGCTGGTGTATGTATACAGATCAACACAGATAGCTAAAATGCTGGAGGCAAAAAATTGCAACAGGCTGTAATTGTGAAACAATTTGACAGTTGCTAATTTCTGCTACTTTTAACAACCATAATAAATATATATGATATCAAACCCAAATGATATATTTGCATCAAACCCAAGATGAAAACTTGTAAGTCTCTGATTGCAGAGCATATAAGGCAAAACGAAAGACAGACAAAAATATGTGGAGAGAGAGAGAGAGCTGAGCTGTGAAGACAATGTCTGACAGACAATCCAGCAGACACAGAGAACAAGTCAATCAGTGTGTGTGAGTAAGTATACAAGAAAGGTGAACTGGGACAAACAAGTACACACACACACACACACACATACATGCATGTATTACAGATTACAGAGGGTGTAATGTATCTTACCTCAAACTTGGAGTCAATAGGAAAGTCAAAGGACAGTCCCCGGAAGTTCAGAACAAACAGCTGTTTTTCGGTGATGTAAACTGCAACAGATGTTCCAGTCATGTGCATAAGTCTTTCTGAAAAATAAACTGCAAAACATTTTCAGTTCACTGGTCTTCAAAAATCATGTAAATCTTTCTCTTATCACCAGTACATAAGTTTCCTGTGTTACATATGCTGAGTTTCCCTTTTCAGGAAATGATGGCTTACACAACACTGATTCCATTCATTCTTTCTCTCTCTCTCTTTCCTTCTTTAAGCAAGTTTGTCACTTGATGTATCAAATTACTACTATTGACTGGCCTTTTGCAGGACCAAGACTTGTTATGTATTGTCTTGTGCCACCTTTCCTTTTTTTCTCTTATTTTCCACAGGAGATATCTCTATGTGAAATTTGGGCTGCTCTCCTCAGGGAGAGCACACTGCAGCAAGCACAGCCACTCAAATAATTTCCTCTCCAAGTGTATTTATATTACTATCAAAGTTGAATGTTCTGAGAATTTTGCCAGGAACAACTGTTTTATTACCGTAAGTTCTTTTAATTCAAGGTGCAAAAAGTACATGCTACACACGGAACCTCTGTTTATCCCCTCATTCAAATGGTCTCTATTTTGAATACCCAACACCATCCAGGGAGCCTTTCTGTTTTATGCTTTTGCTCTTTTTTTTCTTTCTTTTTTTCTGGAAATCACCTATAAGAAATGTGTTCTTTTTAATCCTTACTGTGGTCTTTTAGTTAGAAATCATGGGATCCTTGGTAAAAAGTATACTTCCAGAGGGTCACCTGCAGTATGTCAGGGATGCATATCTATGCATTATCAGAAGCCCTGCTTGCTGGACTGCAGTGTATCATTATTTGTTTCTGGCCCTCATACACAATGTCAGGTTTGTTTACAAAGACTGGTTTAAAGTCAATAGTTAGAATAAACTGATGTAGGTTCCTTTTTTTTTTAACTACACAATTCAGGACCTTTTTTTTCCAAAGAGAGATAGCCAAAGCCTTAAACAGATCAACTTCAAGGCTCATGAGTTCTTCAAACCTTACCCAAGCATTGTGGAACAGAAACATAGAGGCATTTCTGACACAAGTTGTGACCTTGACCTTGATCTTTCATCTCTTCTGCTGACTTTTAAAAACATCAGTAACCAATCAATACACTAGATTTTGTTTAGATCTGCAGAAAAAACCCAAACTCAATCATACTTACAAACTTTTTTCTTTCTTCCAATTTACCATGTTATGACCTTGACCCTTTTACCTTATTTTTTAGGTTATTGCTCTTACCATGACAAACATTGCACCAAATTCAATGAAGATCAGATGCAAAACCTGATCTATCTAGTCTTCAACTGTTTCAGTTTCAGTTTCTCAAGGTGTCACTGTGTTCAGACAAATCCATATACACTACAACCCATCTGCAAGGCAGACACCTGACCAGCAGCATAACCCAACACTCTTAGTAAGTCTGTCAGGCCTTGAGTGCATGCATATATATATATATATATATTGTGTACCAATCAGAGTGGATTTCTTCTATAGAATTTTGCCAGAGAACACTCTCGCTGCCATGGGTTCTTTTTTCACTGTGCCTTGTGCGTGCTGCACACAGGACCTCGGTTTATCGTCTCATCTGAATGACTAGACGCTCAGTTTCATTTTCCAGTCAAACTTGGGAGAAAGGGTAAGAGCAAGATTCGAACCCTGACCCTCTCATTTTCTGTATTGGCAGATAAGCATCCTGACCATTCTCATACCTTCCTCCTATTTCAAGCTTTTTCTAATCTTATGCCCTGTTGTGACCTTGATCTTTGACTTCTGATCTTGAATTTCAAAAGCAGTATATTGTTACTAGGGCCTGACATTCTACTAATTTAATGAAAACTGGATTTAAGTTGTGAGCCCCCTCTACATTTTTTCTTTGCCAGTTGAAGAGCTGACCTTTTGACCTCTCATTCTGCTATAATATGCAATGGGGATGAAAATATTGGTCTTATTCATAATAGCTAAGTTTGATTCCTATGTCATTCATGGTAAAATCTATCTGACTGAATGGGAGGGGGGGGGCGAGAGGAGCGGACTGTGGGGGTTGGAGGCGCGGGGGGGGGGGGGGGGGGGCGCGCGCGTGCAACTGCAACAGTGTGGCTGCACACAAGAATATGTGAAGTGGTGTGTGACCAGCGAAGAGAGGGAAAATAACGTCCAGGAGCGTATGCCTTTTGCAATGACAGTGACTGACAGTGGGTGGAAGAGACGGGGGGTGGAGGTGGCGGGGGTTCTTTGTCTAAGAAAAAAATATCTGCTTCAACTGATGAAAAACCAGGTGCTGGGGATCTGACAACACTGGTCCCATTCAAAAAAAAAAAAACAAGCAGATCTAAACAGGACAAAACCAACTCAACCCGACCTATCAGTCCACATATTTTCTATCCAGGTGGCCGCGTTTGTGTCCCCTAGACAGTCTAATTGAAGCCGACGTCTCAAGAAAGCACGCACCGTAATTTCAATGTCAAACCACAGTTCCCGAATCAAAAACATGGTTGCGTCGCCGCCATATCGTTCTCCAGCGAGTGAAGCGCCATCTATCAACGAGGCTGACAAAAACGGGAGCAAAATTTTTAATCGGCACTGTCGATCTCGCTGAGCCCGGAATTAAATGGACTTCTAACCGTGGGTAAAATGCAGGGCGAAGAAAAGAACGACCGATACCGTTGCCGATAAGTTTGTTTCCTGAATGATCCGCATCTGCTGGCTTCGCACACTATTTCCGTGCCCCTATGCTGCGGGGAGGCTTTATTTTGACTGACTGATGTGGAAATCAAAATGAATTGAATCAACTTTACCGAACATTTTCTTTGAAGGAAAAAGAAAGCAAAATAAATCTTGAACGTAAATTACACCTGATATATTTGAAGCATGCGTCCGGAAAAAGGATGGTTTTCTCGTCCCCCAGAAACAAAAAGATTGGGTCAGCGAGGTAGACTACGGGTCGAACTTCCCTTCTCCAGCCTTAACTAAAGTTAATAAATGAACATGCCAGGCCTAAATAAATAAGGGCTACTAAGAAATTACTTTGTGTCTATGTCTGTCTGTCTGAACAAGTAGCAAATCCACATCCTTTGCGAACGGAAGCAGCTCGAATCTGGTAGACCGAAAGACCAGTTTCGGCGTCTTCTCAATTTCGATGGCCCTGGTTAAAATCAATGTCTGGCCCTGGTTGGGCTACAGGCCTAAACAGCAAATGATTCACAGTTTGGGAGAAATTGTGGTTGGGGCAGAGACTAGAAGGAGACGGAGAGACGGAATGGGGAAGTGGGACAAAGGTGCGAGAGACAGACAGGCGGAGAGAACTCAGTACGGTTTAACTGCGGGGGCCTCTGGCCCATTACGATGGGGGAGAGAAAATGCAGAAAACGCAAACTTCTTATTTAATATGTTCGCTTTGTATAATCATTATCAATACAGCCAGCTTTGCCTAAGTTTAATGCTTTATAGACACAAACTGCTAGCACTTTCGTCAAATATTTATTTGTGTTTGACATTATAAGAGTTAATAGAGACAGAATGAGGGAGAGTAACAGAAGGACGAAAGAAAGAAAGGGGAAGGAGCAGATGAGATCACGAACAGATCTCCACTCAGACAGGTATCTTGAAAAATAAAACAACAATCACACATGTACCAATGAAACAATAAGACAAGTAGTGATCAACAAAATCTCCCTTCAGACACACACACTTTTCGCCCTTCAGACATTGACTTTTCGCTCAGACAGGTCTCACAGCACGAGCACAGGTCTGAAGAGGGACGGGGGGAAAAATGAGAGGCAGGGGAATGAAAAGAGAAGGAAGGCACCCACCTCCAGGATGTGTCGCCCCGAACGACTGGTCAATCTGCTCTATGGTGGGCCGCACCTGTGGGGTATTGAAGGCAACCCCGCTGTCCACACACACACACACACACACACACACACAATGTTACTATTAATCGCACACACGTAACTAGTAGATCCTTACAAATTTATCCTGTTCACACACACACACACACACACACATGCGCGCACGCGCAAGCATGCACACACATACATTCGCGCGCGTACACACACACACACACACACACACACACACACACACAAACCCAACTTAGATTTGGGGGGTTCTCATGACAAAGTAGATAATTTTAACATTATTATTCATCACACTGGATAATTCCGCACACTGATCAGTATTGGAGACAAAAACACCAGCAAACAAATCGCTCTCGTTCCCAGCACCACCACCACCCCTCCCACCCCCCTTCTCCCGGTCAGCCGTGGGTGATCGCCGCGGCTTGTCGCTGTGTCAAACACACTGACCAGACCATGACGGTCAAAGACATCAGTGGGACCTTGATAGCTGTCCGATACGCGGCCGTAATGAACTCTTCATCTGCGGGACACGAGTCCATCCATCAGCAGCAGCACAAAGCTTCCTGGGGGGGGGGATTCAGAGTCTCGCGGCTGGAAAAGTGCACTGACAGAATACAGCTTCAGTTTGGGGGCAGATCCGATCCGCATGTTCCCGTTTCGCCTACTTTTTGATTGTGCCGCCCCCATCAATTTGGCTTCTAGCGAGTTTGACTCTTGGTCCTGTTTCGCCTTCCCGCCGTTCCCATTTCGCCCATTCATCTCTCTCTCTCTTTCTAACAAAAAGACAGACAGACAGGCACAAGCACACAGACAGGCACACACACACACACACACACATACACACACACACAGTGAGAGAGAGAGAGAGAGATAGAGAGAGAGAGAGAGCAACTGAGTACATGGGCGATTTGGGGATAGGCTAATCGAGATCATCAATTTCGTGATGGGAGAATTAGTTCAGCTAGTGGATGGTTCAGTGCTGCACAAGCTCAGCTTTTTTCTCCTTCGCAAATAGTTGTATTCGTTTTTGGGTTTTTGTTTTTGTTGTTTTCATAACGTTTATAAACATTGCACTAAGCGATTAAGCGATACAGATACAATTCATCACATTATTACATCACACGTGAATAAAAAGAAAAAAGAAAAAAGAGACATGAAGAAAAGTGCGCGCATTTGGTCAAATATCTCGCCGCTGCCGAAAAGAGTTTTACAGCTCCAGTCCTACTGTTTCCCAGTCTCATCAATGAAGGTGTTTGTACTTGGAGCAAATATCATCATCATCATCACCATCACCATCCGTTCCAAACCACCGTGCGACACAGAGAAGGGTCGCCGATGTTTGAAGTGAAAACGCACGCACGTACACACACTGACACATGTACGCGTGCACATTCAAAAACGAAGACACAAACACGCGCCCACAAACATACAGAAAACCCGGAATCATTGAAAGGGGTATGTATGGAGAAGGTGTGGGAGACAGTGAGAGGCAGACAGACAGACAGAAACAGAGACAGGAGGGGAAGGGGCCGGGGGTTGGGCGCGGGAGAAAGAGCAAAAGGAGATGAACAAACATGGTGAGAGCTCAGAGCGACATAATTTCAAAGGTGCGAGTTGCACTGCTTCTGTCATTTCCTTACAATTACACACACCTCATCATCCTACCATGCACGCACATACATATCCGTACAAATGCACTAACATACACACATATGCGTGCATACATACATACATATAAATATACATAAATGTGTACACACAGTAAAGTGATAAAGTAAGAGAAGAAAAAGAAAGAGCGGCATACATTTTTTCTTTGCTGTACAGCTATTGCTAAACACAACAGGAGGAAAAATCATTGTGTTCAATGTGCACAAAGTGAAAACTTAAAATACTGGCGATTTCTGAAAACAACACTTTTCAAATGTGCAGTATGTTCGAATTTTTTTTCCAACTAGTTACCAGCAATGAATCTGACATTTGAGCAAAAGCATTCAAACCGGGGAGATGTCTGCGAAATGTCTCTTTAATGTTCCGCATCAAGCCAACTTAAAAGGCGATGCTATTGGATTCTTTGCTTGGATCCATTGCAGGGGCTTATGCCATTTTCAAAACTTAGCTTTCTTTAAAGCACCTCTATTAGGCCAAGACCCTTTCTAGCTGTGACAATCGTTCGTCTGATGACAATTTATTCGGTAAATAACAAAAAAATCAAAGTATTTAGTTCTTTAACACTTAGTAGCAGAATGAACACACACACACACACACACACACACACACACACACACACACACACACACACAATGTATTATTCATGTATCCACAAACACAGCAAAAAACTTATGAGAATATCGAACGCACTCCTGGCAATCTCTCAACGAAACAGAATCAGTTGAAAATGGAAAATGGAATGCTCCAACTAAATTGGTACTCACCAGTATTTCAACTTCACTTTGCTCATGTTGTTCACCTCTATGATCTGGAAAAAAAAAATCATTCAAAAATACATTTTTTAAGGACTTGCACATGCAAGCGCGCGTGTGTATTTTTATATGCACATGTATGCAGGCAAATGCAAAACTGAACAATTGTGAGAACCAACAGACGACAGACAGGCAAACCAAGAGTATCACACACACACACACACACACACACACACAAAGGCTGGAGAAGGGGAGGGGGGGAATAAGGTGAAGGGCGGGAGGAGAGCGTCCTTTTGATCGATCCGATTCACTTTCTGTTTTCTTAAAAGAGAATGTGGAATGGAGGGGGTGGGAGGGATAATCGGCGTGGGTCGGAGCGAAAACAAAAGGAAAAAAACAGAAAACGGAGAGAAAAAAAAGGAAAAAAAAAAGGGGCAGCTGTGTGTAAAAGGAGCACCTCAGTGAATGGCGTCGGCGTTGCAAATCGTCCTCCGCTGACCGCCATGTGGCCACACACCCCAAAAAACAGAACCTGGAAGTGGTCATTGCAGGGTAATTAAAGCCCCCGGGCACCCTCCCCGCTCTCCACAGCTGTCCGGCGTTTTGTCGGCACATACACAAACGGCATAGGAGAGAGAGCAAGGGGAGGGAAGAGAAAAGAGAGAGAGAGAGAGAGAGAGAGAGTGGGGAGAGGGAGCGGGGGGAGGGGGGTTGCAATCGGACAAGGGAGCAGGAGGGGAAAGAAAAGGGTCTGGACACAGTGCAGGTCAACGTCTTAGATGGCTGCCTCTCCGGTGCGCGACCTCTTCTCTTCATCAACAATGCACCTCTGCTCCCCTCCCATATGCCCCCCCCCCTCCCAACTCCATCCCCACCCTTCCCCCGTCCCATTTTCTCTGCCTCTCTTTACCCCTAGCCGCAAATATCACAGCCACTTCATACCATCCACGCCAAAATATCCCTTACCCCCCTCCCATCTTCCCCTCTCGTGACACCACCCATTCCCCCCCCCCCCACACACACACACGCAGAGAGAGAAAGACAGACGGAATTTGTTACGGTGCTTAATTTTGGTCAATTTTAGATAATCAACAACGAGAACTGGGCAGGCATGCATTCCAATCAATTTAATTACCTTACATACACCAAATGAGTACACGAAATACACTATTTCGCATCATAGTACATGCCAAATGGTTTTGTTGCCGTGCATTTCTGGTCGATCTTTGTCTATTAGCAAATAACCAGACGGAAAAACGATGTACATTCAACCAATTACCTACTCCACCATGTGGCATTCGTTCTTAAGTTCACGCAGATGACACTGCAATATGCTAAGCTGTGACCCATCAAAAGAAAAGTTCTGTTCTCTTAAGATCTTAAATTCAACATCAGCTATGATTTCTCTCAAAAAATGTCTCGATTTTCTTGTTTATTGTTAATCTGTCACAGTTCTAGAAACGTAAAACACACAGAAAAAGAGAATTTGTCATATTTTGATTATCTGTGGTATCGCTGTTTCTTAATAACGAAGCCAACATTTGCGTTGTTAAGTTTTGTTTGTTTAAAATAAATTAATGTCATTATGATGTCCATTTGTAGATACAAGAAAGCAAATCGTATACTTCAAACAACATATTTTTGGTGTATGTGAACGAAGCTTTTGTCCTTGTATGCTCTGCAGTGCTGCTCGGTTATGATTCACTGATCAAGTTCTCTATGAGCGCTAATGAATGAGAACTGAATTTCACTTCTGGCCCAGTAACAACGCAATAATACCAACGTGGAGCAAGCGCGCGTGCAAGCGCGCACATGCACGCACGCACACATACACACACACGCTCGCTCTCTCTCGCTCTCTCTCTCTCTGACCATGAGTCTGAGCAAGAATGCATAGAACAACCAACCAACCAACCATACGTCTTCTGCCTAACGGTACCTTATGCCGCTGTGATGAGTCGACACAGCTGCATAAAACATACCCCTGTCACAGTACACCACCACTTTTTGCATAGCACAAGGCTACGATTATCGAGCCAACTCATGAATAAGTAAGCGGGCCTGGGTTTTGTATCGGGCCTTATCCACTCATTCCCATCTCTGGCGCGCGCTCCGAACAAACACATGTTCTGCAAACAAACACACGAGACCAAAAAAAACAAAACAAAAAAAAAGACGAAAAAAAAGGGGGGGGGGGATCTTCACATCTGGGCACCTCCCCCTTCTCCCATCCCACCTCCCCCTCCCTCCACGTGCTCTCCACGGGCGGGTGGGCAGGTCAGTGGGCACGCGACGTGATCAGCACCCGCCTTTTGACGGACGTACAAATTGAAGGTTTAAAGCCAGCTTTTCCTTCCGACTGTCTTACAAAATTAATGCGAAAACAGGAGGGAGAAAAAGGTAGAGAAAGAGAGAGAGAGAGGTGGGGGGGAATAGAGAGGTAGGTTGGCTGGGTGAATGGGGAGACAGTGGGTGGGGTAGGTGCAAGGGGGGGGGGGGGGGGGGAGTAAACTGAGGGTGGGATGGGGGATCGAGGAAGAGTCCAATAAATATATATATATATATAACTGCCTAGACCCTGGCGTGACAAAAAAAAACGGTGTGTGGTGGGGATGGAGTTGGGGGTGGGAGGTGGGGGGAGGGGCGCTGAAAAGGTGCAGATATGTGTGTGTGCGTGTGTGTGTGTGTGTGTGTGTGTGTGTTGTGTGTGTGTGTGTGCGTGTGTGTGTGTGTGTGTGTGTGTGTGTCTGCTTCAAAGTCTCTTTCGTACCACCCCACCACCCCCCCGCCGCCCCCCGACCCCCCACCTCTGTCAGTCACGACACATGTCGCCAAAGACCCTGCCCCTTCACTGACGAGGACCCGGGGCCAAAGGCCAAAGGTGGCCGGCCCGGGGTCACCCTGGCACGCGCCCGGGGGTCAGGGGGTAACAAGCTGACCCCCCCTAATCAACACAGGTCGGGTCAGGGTGCGCCCGGCCCAGTCTTGGGCCCGTGTTTCCCATAATGAGACGGGCTGAGAAAGATAGAGAGTGGGAGAGAAGTCCACTTTGTTGTCTCCACGGAAACTTGTAGTGTGGGTTTGTTGGGCTGATCGTGCTGACAGCACACACTCCTTAGTCTTTGTTTATCTCGTTAGCAGAGACTCCGCAGTTCAACTCTCACCCCTCCTCCTCCTCCTCCCACCTGCCTCTCCAACCCCCCACCCCACCCATCCGTCCTACCTACCCCACTCCCATTCTCCTCCTCATGAAGGTCTCCAGAGGAACGATGAACTGTTGGCAGGCTTCCGGATTTGTCACGAGACCTTCCCAGTCGCCTTACCTTGTCCATTCTGGGGTGTTATGTTTCGTTTTTGTTTGATGTTGTTGTTAGTTTTGTTATTCTTTTAACACAACGAAACCCTGTTTTCGTCCGACATATCCAACTGTGGTATATCTATTCATTCATTTAGCCACTGGTGCTTTGCAAGCAGCATGTCTGCCGGTGTGTTTAGATGGAACAGCTGATTTCAGTGATTTTTTCTTGACGTTCCGGAGGAATCGTGTTTCTGGGGAAGTTCACATCACTAATGCCATGTGTACAGCGTTATCATGTCCAGCTTTTTTCCCTTCAATCTTCGTGTACTCACCTTTTCACAGTCCCCCCCCCCCCACACCCACCCTCCCACCCCCCCCCCTCAAAAAAAAAAAAAGGGGGGGGAGGGGATTTCTTGTGCCCCTGGGGCAATCTTCCATCTCGCCATATTCTACAAACCGATTTATATCATCACCGACGATAAAACGGTATCTCTTTGTGTGTGGGAGGCGGGGTGGGGGCCTCTCTCTCTCACACACACACACACACACACACACACACACACACAGACCACAGTTAAAGAACGTGTGGAGAGTGGGAGGACGGACGGTGATGCTCAGCACTGCCATCAGAAGGTATTGATCTCACCGAACCTCTTTCCTCGGACATGTCCACATACCTTGGTTGTATAGATGGCTGTCCTGCACCACCGAGCACAGTGATTGGGTTCACACACACACACACACACACATACACACACACACACACACACACACACGC
>NC_134884.1:44172636-44232636 GCF_041734735.1 Babylonia areolata
AATCAAAGATGGGAAATGACAGAAAGAACGATAGAAAGAGAGAGGGGGCGGGGGGGGGGGGGGGGGCAAGACAGGCGAAAAGGCGCAGAGAGAGAGAGAGACGTGGGGGAGGGGGGGGGGTTGTGTGTGTACATTTAGAGACAGCGATGGAGGTCAGAAAGGGGCGGGGTAAGGGTAGGGGTCGAGAGAATACGAAAAGAAAAAGCAGCAGAAGAGGGGGGGGGGGGGGGGGGGAAGAAAGGAGAAGAAGCAAATACCACACCACGACTCCGCTCAGTAATAAGACGATGGTCACAGCACACACACACACACACACACACACACACACACACACACAGAGAAAGTGAAATGAGAGTAATCTTCGGGTCGGACCAAAAAACAAAAGACGGCATTAGCCAGCGCCGAAGTGAGAGAGAGGGGGAGGAGGGAGGAGGAATGGTGTGAAAGAAGGATGGGGAGAGAGGAGGGGGGGGGATGGTAGAACCGGGGGGGGGGGGGGGGGTGATCAGGAACGGGCCGACAGCTGCAAACAAAAGCCTCACACTCAGCCCAAGGGGACTTCTACAAGGGAGAGAGAGTGGGAGAAAGAGAGAAAAAAAAAGTTGTTTTTTTCTTTCTTCTTTTCTTCACTGTCCAACTTGTATTCGTGGAAGAGAAGGAAAAAACTGAAGAAAGAGGAAAAAAAGAAAAGCGAAGGGTGAAAGGGGAGAGGGGGGTGGGAGGTCATTTTTCAGTGTCCACGAGGGTCAACAATCAGCGATGGTCTTTTCTTTTTTCTCTCCCCCCCCCCCCACTCGCCCCCATCCCCTCACATCCCTCTTAGTCTTCATGCACACACCTCTTCCCCCCTTTCTCCTCTCCTTCCATCACCCCCCACCACCACCACTACCATCACCACCACCCACTACCCCCCCCCCCCCCCACCACCACCACCCCTCTTTCTGACACACACAAGTCTTGGGCAGTTGGATGGCCTTGAAGGAGGCAACAGCAGTGGTGTGACCCGACTTGTCGCTACTCAGTTATGAGCAGGGGATGAAAAAAAACCATGATGTTGTTGATGATGACGATGGTAACAATAATGAGCATGATGATAATAGTACTAATGATGATAATAAGAACAATAATACATGATAATAATAATACGGGGGTTAACATCACAGTACCCAGAGAATGTTCAGTCATCGTCATCTGCTTGCTCAGTGGTGGAAACTCATGATGAAGACGAAGTATTGGAAAAGAGAGTTCGGACTTTCATTGTTATGTTCAATATGTCATGGTATGCTTGTTCTTCATCCTTCTGTGTTTGTGGCCTGTGACTGATTCCCCCCCCCCCCCTCCCCCGCCCCACTCCCTCCCTCCCACTCCAATGATGTTCATTGTTCGTACTCTGGGCCCCTGTGCAAAGAGGTAGAGCACATTATAATGCCCATTATTATTATTATTATTATTATTATTATCCTTATTACTATTATCATTGACGGGCGCAACAGCCAAGTGGTTAAAGCATTGGACTTTCTCTGAGGGTCCCGGGTTCAGATCTTGGTAACAGCGCCTGGTGGGTAAAGGGTGGAGATTTTTCCGATCTCCCAGACCTGCTTATGCCTGAACCTCCTTCATGCAAGCAGAAGATCAAAAACCCATGTTAAAGATCCTGTAATCCATGTCAGCATTCGGTGGGTTATGGAAACAAGAACACACCCAGCATGCATGCCCCCCATAACGGAGTATGGCTGCCTCCATGGCGGGGTAAAAATGGTCATACATGTAAAAGCCCGCTCGTGTACAAACAAGTGAACGTGGGAGCTGCAGCCCACTAACGAAGAAGAAGATTAGCATCATTATCATTATTAATATTATCATCATTATTAACATACAAGCTAATCCACATATGTCAGCTGCCGTGACTGACAACTGGGTGGATGCAGTTTCACTCCAACAGCAGAGATGACCGTGTCTATCTCCTACGTGGAGCAGAGCATGCTGTTGGTTCAAATAGAAAGACTGTGACCACACAGTCAAGCATCATCCGCTTCACAAACGTGTCTTTTGGAGCGTTACTCCTATTTCCTGACCAACAGGCAATACTACAGGTGTCTGTATCTCTCTGGCCTGCATTGACAGTAGCTCACAAAAGGAAGCTTAGAGTTGTCAGCCTTGTCAAATAGTCCCAAACCAAAATGGACCTCCATAACAGCATCATCATCAATGACATCTCCATAACCATCATTTCTCATCTAATATGGAAAGCCATTTGGAAAATGTTTTCCTGATCACCATTTGAAGCGCATAAGTTAATTAGTTTGCTGACTCATTCTGGTTCAATAAGCAGTTTACAGTGTAAACATTTGAACTGGAATGATTCGTTCTCATGTGAAAAAAGAAATGCATGCCTGGCGAAACCGAATACAATAAATAATAATGTTTTCCTGTTCCAGGAATCATTCCGTAAGGTTAAAAAAAAAAAAAAATTAATGACTGAACCTGCCAACACAGAGAGAGAAAGGGAGGGAAGGAGGGAGGGAGACAGAGGCAGGCGGGGGTGGGGGGGGGGGGGGGGGAGGGGGACAGCGGGAAGAGATGAAGGGGGAAAGAGAGAAAAAGCAAAGCAACATGAAATGAAATGCTATTTAATTAGGGTAAATAACCTCGGCATATATGCATGTGACAGAAAGAGAGAGAGAGAGAGAAAGAGAGAGAAGGAGAAAGAGACAAATACGCAGAAGGAACACAACATGAAGCAGTAAGTACTGACCTTGAGTCGTTGTGAGACGGGATCAAAGATGAGGCGAATGCCATCCTGAGACAGGTTGAGGACCAGGTCCATCTGTAAGGGGTTCTGGAACACACAGACATGTTCTCAATAAACATCCCCTTGTTGGGTGCTGTGGCCAAATGGTTTGAATGCTGGATTCTTGCCAGAGTTTCCTGAGTTTAATCCCCAGTTTTGAACCACTGGTGGGCTGAGGGTGGAGTTTTTCTGATCTCCCAGGTCAACATATGTACAGACCTGCTTGTGCCTGAACCCCCTTCATGTGTACACACATGTAGAAGACAAACTACACATGTTAAAGATCCTGTAATTCATCTCAGCGTTCGGGGAAGGGGGGTGGGGGGGTATGCCTTATGGAAACAAGAGCATATCCAACATGCACCCTCCCAAAATTGGAGTATCAGTATGGCTGCCTAAATGGTGGGCAATAAAAACAACAACAACAACAACAAGAGAGGCAAGGCCTTCAAGACTCACTTGTGATAAATTAAGTCCCCTAGCATTAATTACAGAGTAATTTCCCTTCTTTACTATCTGCACCAAAATGTTTGCAAAATAAATAAAACTTCCATGCTGAGCAAAAGAAGTTCCTGTTTGAACAGCAAATGATAATAATGACTGCTCTTGTTGTTGGGTCAGAATATCAGATCAAAGTGCCAAGTTCAGAGAATACAAAAAATATAAACATAACAGTAAATGCAGTTTGCATATAATTAGGCTTCATTATTTATTTTTTTGTGCCCATCCCAGAGGTGCAATATTGTTTTAAACAAGATGACTGGAAAGAACTGAATTTTTCCTATTTTTATGCCTAATTTGGCGTCAACTGACAAAGTATTTGCAGAGAAAATGTCAATGTTAAAGTTTACCACGGACACACAGACACACACAAGTGAGTCAAAAATGTCATACACATTAAAAAGCCCACTCCTACAAGTATGCAAGAGAACATGGAAGTTGCCACCCACAAATGCAGAAAAGAAGAAACATTTCTTTCACGGTCAATAAAAAACATTTTGGTTTGCAAACTTTCAAGGCATCTCTGTTTCAAGTTATTCCCTTTTCATACTAGACCTGTCCTTCAGACAGGCAAGCCTGGATCAGTGGATGTGACTTAGTGTGGGGAATTCAGAATGAGCTGAGTGAGAGTAACATAACTGACATGGTGAGGATGATGGGGTACCAGGTATCAACCAAAAAACACAAGACTGTCCATGAAACATTTAGGTGTCTCTCCCTGGGAAAAGTGGCACTACAGTGCCACATCACTGTGCATTTTGTTTCTTCATGCTGAAAATCCAAACAATTCATGGTTGACAACAACAAAAATAACATGCACTCCAAATCTGATGCTAGCCATCTTTTTTTCTTTATAATCATTTACTTCATCATTTCTGGTGTTGGTAGGCTGAAAAAATATTCAAATATGCCATGACAGAAAATGTCAAGTTATGTGTATTTTCTTTGTGTTACACATGGCAATGGGGACTATAGGAATGTGTGTGTGTGTGTGTGTGTGTGTGTGAGAGAGAGAGAGAGAGAGAGAGAGAGAGAGAGAGAGAGAAGAGAGAGAGAGAGAAGAGAGTGTGTGTGTGTGTGTGTGTGTGTGTGTGTGTGTGTGTGTATGTGTGTGTTGGTATCTGCAACATGTATAAATGTGTGTTGTTGTTTTTTCTCCTTTTTTTTGTTTATTTAATTCTTTATCATTAATCTTATCATTTATTTTATCTTATTTCAAAATTTCATTTATTCATCCATCTTTTCTCCCCCTCAAGTCCTAAGTGCATCAGGTTATGTTTCTAGTCAGGCATCTGCTGAGCAGACGTAGTGTTGCCTATGGATTTGTTTGAACGCAAGTACGCCTCCTTGAGCTACTGAAGTGAATTTATCTGAACTCACTGTTGTTTCAGAATGATGCTCATTTTTGCTCCTGGTGCAAAGTACTGGATATTTTTCAGTGTCCCAGAACTAAAATCAATCTGGCAAGCATCTGTTGTGGCACATGTGGTCACTGACTACTTGTGAAGTTGTTAAAGTTATGTGTATCATGTGATGTTTTTAACATGATCATTTTCAGTTAATGTTTTACCCAAACCTCGGGCAGGCATGGCCTTCATGTTGGGTTTACCCTAAGGTCAGACATCTCCTGTTTTTCTTTTTTCTCTTTTTCTCAAACCAAATGTGGTGTAGCATGTGTAGACCGTCAGTTTGCACACTTTGCCACCGCCTTGAAACTTAAACTCACATCATACTTGTGTATCTGTATATGTATATAAATTACCCTTTCTCTTTAAGAGTACAGAAATGTTGTACTGGTTTTCTACTTCTTCTTCTTCTTCATCTTGTTTCATGTTGTTTTCAACACTGAATAAATAAAAGTAAATAATGCATCAATTTCAGTATGTGAGCATCCCAAGAACTGAACACAGCAACAAATCTTAGCTGTGCGTAAAAAATACAAAATTGTTGAGATTCAATTCTGCCTTTAATTGTTATGAATTTATAACAGGGGTGTGGTAACACTAACAAAAAAAAGTAACATACTGGGAACTGTGCTAGGAAAAATGGAGCTCTGTTAAACACATCAGAACAAGGAACTCTGGTGAAATGCACAAATGTATACATACAGGAAGTGAGAACACAGCATTCATTCACACGTTACATTCATTCACACACACACACACACACACACTCACACACACACACTCTAAACACACATGGCAAAGGGAAGCAAGCACTCAAAATGTATGCGACAAGGGTCTCTCAAATACAATACAGGGGTTTCAGAACATGGGGTTGGTGTCAGTGCAAGAGGCTGTGATATGGGCTTCTGATGAAGTGAAAGACCAAGAGACAAACTTCAACTTATTGAACAACAGGTGCTGTGAGAAAGATGGAAAGAAAAAAAAACACAACTACACACACACACACACATACACTTGTAAACAACCATTTGTGTTGCACCATGAAAACTGGGACTAATCACACACACACACACACACACACACACACACACACACAGACACGCACACACGAGTCCTGCTGTTATTATGTTTGTAACTGCAAGTGCATGCTGCACACTAACCTCAGTTTATTGTCTCATCGCAAAAAACAACAACAAAAAACCGAGAGTGAGTGTCCACAGGTTTGAGTATGGACCAGGCCAGGTTGCATGAGTGAACTTAGCAGCACTAAGTTTGCTTATCATTAAGAATGTTCACAACCCCACGGTAAATTCCAAATACTTAGGAACATTCTTAACTTGAAGCAAACTTAGTGCTGCCAAGATCACCTCATGCAACCTGGCCCTGGTCCATACTCAAACCTATGGACACTCACTTTCTTGTCAGGCGCGATACTTCAAGACTACCACACCACATTTTGTTGTTGTTGTTTTGTTCGGGCTGTTGAACTGTTTGTTTTTTCTCCCAGTGCAATGGCCTGTTTCACTATCAGTGGAAGCCCTGTAATCCTAGAGAACTCTGATAACAAGGATCACTTGGTCTTGGTTCACACAGCGCACAGACTGAGCACAGCTCTTTTGGCCTTTTTTTTCTTTCTTTCTTTCTTTTTTTAATGGTTTCTTTTCTGGGGGTTGACAACAACAGTGCATTGTCATAGATTACATGTACTGATTGTTGTCCTTTGTTTTTATGCTGTTGTTTTTTTTGTTGTAGTTGATGCTTTTGTTTAGGGGAGAGGGAGTCTTCTGTTGTTTTTTGCTTTGTGTGGGGGAAGTGGAGGCAGGCTCTATCACTGACTTCAGACAATAGAGGAAATTAGTCACTCATATGGGAGAATGTGTGCAAACATGCATAGTTAATTGTATGTCATTTTACACACACACACACACACACACAGAGGGAATGGCTTAAAGAACACAAGCTTGATAACACTGAGCATAGCAACTGTACAAGTGTGCATTGACCATAACCTGTTCTGCAGGCCTCTATGGACCATACTGAGCAAAACAGTCATTATTTGCTCAATGACTCACTAACACACACACACACACACACACACCTTCCCCCTTCCCTTCTTTTATATGTGACATTAAAGCATGGAAAGTCATAACATTGACGACTCAGAGACTTTCTAGTACTACTTCAAAAACTACACAGATACAAACACATGTATATATATCTTTTTTTTCACAGATTGGACAAGAACCATACTGACCTAAGCAGTAATTAGACACTGTGCTTGAACTCTTGTCACCCCACCCCCACCCCCCAACACACACACACACACCTTTTACATATATGATTGTGTAACTGTGTGTACATACATTAACATATGATATATGCATGCACACACAAACACACACAGATAGATCCACACACAATGATTCCAATGTTTTTCCTCTTACTGGTAGAGAGCAATGTGTTGTTTGACAAGGTAAAATAAATAAATAAATAAATATATAAATAAAGGCACTGCATCAAAGGTCCCTAGTGTGTTCTGCCTTCTGGATAACATATTTCTCAGCTGGCAGACTGTTTGTTAAATCAGTTCCCAAAAAGCAATCAGGTTCTTCCAAACAGTTCATAATCACTGGTTATGCTTTTTGACCACCATTTAATGATTCTTCTGGCGAAAGCTGATGCATCATTCTCTCTCACTGTGTGTGTGTGTGTGTGTGTGTGTGTGTGTGTGTGTGTGTCAGTTATAGAAGTAACGGAGGTGGTGTGTGTGTGTGTGTGTGTGTGTGTGTGTGTGTGTGTGTGTGTGTGTGTGTGTGTGTGTGTGTGTGAGTTATAGAAGTAACGGAGGTATTGATGGTGGTATGAGAGTACACATGAGACAGAGACACAGACAGATCTGAGTGTTGACTGACTCTTCAAAAAAGGCATAAAGTTCGAGGGACAAAAAGATACAGACAGAGACATGGAGAATGTGAGAGATGTGTTTGTAAAAATTACCACCATTCAAAAATTTATATATTATGTTTGAGTGAGTGAGTGAGTGAGTGAGTGAGTGAGCGAGTGAGAGAGAGAGAGAGAGAGAGAGTGTGTGTGTGTGTGTGTACATATATCATGAGAGACAGACAGAGAGACAGAGAGAGAGACAGACAGGCTCAGAAGGACAAACAGGCTAACAGATGTAAAAAGAAAGACAGCAAAAACGACACAAAATACAGAGATCAACATTCTGACAGACGAATTCATTTGCAAAAAAGAATGAACCACTTTCTACTTCATCAGTGAAACTGAACACAGCCTAAACTGATTTTGAAAAATGGCTGTAACCTGTACACACAAACACTGCATTTAGGCACACACAAATAGTCACACTGAACATGGTTTTAACACCTACACCCACACACACACAGTGACACGCAGACACACACACACAGAAACACACAAAGACACACACACACACAGTGACACCCAAACACACACAAACAACCCCCCCTACACACATACACAGACCCTTCACCCCCACTCCACCCATCATGATGCACACACACAGACACAGCCCCCCTAATTCCCCCCCCCACCCCCCGTCTTCACAGTCACACACACACACAGAGTTCTGCAACTCACCTGGTCACTGTACCAGACCTGCACCCCCTTGATGAACCTGTCCTGACGGCGGAGAATGTTGACTGCCTGATAAAACGGCATACCTAGCAACACACACAAAAAAAGCACATGTGTTAGCATGCAAGCCAAAATTAGCAGTGACTCCAAAAATATCAGAATGATTATGCACCCTGGCAGGACACACACCATGATCCTCCGAATAAGAAATATCACATGAATGGTAAAAATGCATCCTGACAGTACAAACACCATACCTCTATGAGACAGAAAAGCAAGCCAGCATCACATACAATGATACATTGATACACAGATAATTTTTGCACATTTTGCTGCATGTAACTGCAAAGTCATAGCATGGCAAAGAGCACTGGATAACAAGCAATATAATGAATAAATTGAAAGGTAATTTTTGCTCTTTAAACAAAGGTACACACCTTCATGTCAATGCAACTAAACATAACCCATCAACTTCCCAAAGGATGTTTTCTATTTTGTTAAAGTTCTTATAAATTTACATGTTGTATACAAGCTAATGGGTGATTCATTGCAACCAAAGTATATTTACTTCAAATATAAAATGCCCACTTTCAGTTTTATCCTACTCTGAACTACTAGCCTGATATACTGCACTTGATGTTGGAGAATGTTAACGATTCTGATCACAGGCGTGATAGGTTGTGATACTGTTGCACATATGATATCATATGCAATCAACATGAACAATATCAACAAAAATTAGACATTGTCTTAACATTCCACACACACACACACTAAAAATAACACACACTAACACAGAACAACACACACAGTAACAAAGACACAGACACACATACACACACATGTATGCGCAAATGCACACACGCACACACATAGTGACAACAAAAACACACATCCACACACACACACATACAATCTTTCTAAAACTTGAGACCAGAGAAAAGTAAGTGCATGCAACTTGGAAGCATCTCTCATTTTTTCCCAGATCCCAAGAGTGGGTCTCCAAAGCGGGACAGGGGAATCATAAGAAATAGCTATGCTTCTGTGCTGTAGTTATCTCAGTGAAACAATACAATTCTGAGTTCAAAACTTAAATCAACATCAGTTCATAGTAAAACATTCGCAACTCTCTCTCTCTCTCTCTCTCTCTGTTTTTTTCCCATCCTCTTCTTTTCATGGGCTAGATGAAAAACAACAACACTGTAACAGATTCCTTGCCTATTCTATCACTGTATCAGTAATATACTGATAAAAATTAAAATTTCTTCATCTTCTCTCTTTCTTTCTCACTTCTACTATTACACAGTATTATGACCAGCTGAATTTATTAATGATTCTGTTGACTGATGCACACCAGATATATTTCATTTCCATTCCAAGCCCACCAAAGCCTGACATGGAATACAGGATAATTAACATTCATTTTCCTCTTTTGCATGCATACACATGAGGGTGGGGGTGGAGGGTCCAGCACTAAAATGTCAGTACATCTAATGCCCTGTAACTGCAAGATGGGGGATATCTCAACTCATTAACAGACACAGCCAGTGTTGGAATAAAAAGCATGCTTCCAATACTGAAAATAACTTATCACATAATACTAATGTAAAGATTTGTACCAAGTTTGACAAAGAAAACCCATAAAAAAAATAAAAGAAGCAAAAATCACACAACCAATACGACTGCATGTGTTATGTGCATGTACTGATGTAATAGTCAAGATGACAGACTGGTTAAGTGATTATTATATCCTAAATATCATGTTAATTATTGTTATTGGTGCTAGCAGCTGTGTATAGCAATACAATTCTAAGACTGCAAAAAGTAAAAATCATTCTGACTCAACTTTGTGTCACTTATTTATAATCAATTAAACAATTACATCATAAACTAAGTTTCTCTGTTTTCAAACCTGCAGCACAATTCCAAGTTCAAGCTGTACAAACCCACACTTCAAAATAAGTCCTTTGAAGCATTATAACACGTAGCATAAATATAATAATATTTGTTCCAATGCATCATATGCTCTTAACTTTTTCATTCATATTCATCAAAATACCAATCCATCGATTTTTTGCCTGCGAATAATCTATGAATCTGAGTCATGGAACTTCATCCTCTTAACTGTGTTTAAAGATTTGATCTGTAAATTGGTTGTCAACTTTTCAAGTTCACCAAATACTTGAGATTACTCCAACACATATATTAATATTATTGCCATCCAATGACCTGTGACCTCTGTTGGTACATCTTATAAGTCGATTAAACAGACAGCTGATGTTCGTGACGTTATGCGCATAAATAGAAGATTCAGCAAAACCAGGTCAAAACTCACCAAGAATAAATTCCCATTGCTCGTTTCCAAGCGACCTTTCGGGGACGACTTCTAGATCGAGCATGACTACGGTGTCTGTAGACAAATCATACGATTTCAGTTATATGCAAGCTCCCTCCAAAGTCATGTTCATCTATGTTCGAAGTCACTCACAGTCTCAAAAGCTTCGTCAACGCCATTTTTGTTTTGTTTTTGACAGCCTCCAATGTGGTTTCTTAAAAAAATTAGATCGGAGCTTCGTTTCAGTTTCCATGTTGCTATCATGCAAAAAGGCATCATAACAAAAGCAAGTATTCATCTTAATGAGATGGGAAAATATATGAATATACTCGCATATTCATATTTTGTAAATGCTTAAGTTTTTGGGTGACTTTGAAATAATGTTGTCGTTGATCACTGCAGCCCTTTTTCCAGTTTGACTTTTCGTTCTTCACACCCGCAGAAAGTTCGTCTGCTTTGCAACGTTGTCCTACCCACAACACACCAGACGTAAATAAACCTTAAAGTGGCACACATGTGACTTTGTCGAAAACAAAGACCTTGTATGTTACTATGAATGTAGGTCGTCGTCAATGACTAAAAGCTGCATACCTAATGAGCTTTCGGTAAATTACGAGTGAGAGGGAACAGATCGCTTGTAAGTGTCGATCAAGAAAGAACTGACTTTCCAAATGAAAGGTAATTCGGTCGAAACCTGTCGGTCACTGACCGTGACATTTGCAGACCAATGGGTTGTTCACCTGCACCATGTGTGGTGTTTTTGTTTATTGAAGTATGGATAACACGCTTCAGGTCGACTTCTGCCTGTTCAGTATAGATGTATAAACACTTTTATTGTACTGACCGATTTTTTTTTTTTTGATTTTTTTTAATCATTTGCTCTTGTGCATTACATGGCTGCTTTTGTTTATTTATTTGTGTGTTTTGGTTACTTACAGCTGTTGCTTGGTCTGCTTCCACTACGAGTCTTCTGCGTTCATACATCCCATGTCATTTTCCGCATGTGACTTCGCCCATGTAATGTAGTGTGTGTGTGTGTGTGTGTGTATTTGTGTGTGTGTGTGTGTGTGTGTGTGTGTGTCTGTCTGTCTGTCTGTCTGTCTGTCTGGTGTGTGTATGTGTATGTGTGTGTTTGTGTGTGTGTGTGTGTGTGTGTGTGTGTGTGTGTGTGTGTGTGTGTGTGTGCCAGTGTGTGTGTTCATTCTTTGATTTATTGGTCAGTCTAATACCTTTATATGATATTATACGTCTGTCTGTTTGTACACGTTGTGCCACGGTGTGTGTGTGTGTGTGTGTGTGTGTGTGTGTGTGTGTGTGTGTGTGTGTGTGTGTGTGTGTGTGTGTGTGTATGTTCGTGTCTTTGTGTCTCAGTGCCGGTGTGTCTGTCTGTGTCTGTGTTTTTGTGTCTCAGTATCAGTATCAGTAGCTCAAGGAGGCGTCACTGCGTTCGGACAAATCCATATACGCTACACCACATCTGCCAAGCAGATGCCTGACCAGCAGCGTAACCCAACGCGCTTAGTCAGGCCTTGAGAAAAAAAATATATATATATATAAGCGTACATACATAAATAAATAAATAATAATTATGATGGGAAAAAAAAGGTAGTAGTAATGAAAATAATGATAAAATAATAATGATAATAAATAAATAATTAAATAAATAAGACAACAATGATGATAAATAACTAATAAATATAAAACATGAAGACACACATTCACACATACACCCACACATGCATAACAGATATGCCCCAAAAACGCAGTTTCATAGATATGAAAGCACAGTCAAATACATATAAACGTACATGAGCTCCAACACACACACACACACACACACACACACACACACCCCACAAATTTCCCTGCACCTCCTCTACCCCCTCCTCCACACACTCGGAGTTTCTAGTCTATGTATCGCAGCTTCCACGGCACACACACACACACACACACACACACACACACACACACACACACACACACACAAACAAACACGCACACGCACACGCACACACACACACACTCACACACACAGATGAACACTTACTTGTACAAGAACACACACACACACGCCCATATCTCCCACCCCCAACCCCACACACATATATACAAAGATATATATATAATATATACGTTCCAATATCCTGATGCTCCCACAGTGTAGGCATGCATACACTCACATACCTCATCCTCTATCTCACCTCCTCCCTGCACCCCCACCTCCCCCTCACACACACACACAACACACACACACACACACACACACACACACACACACACACACACACACACACACACATGCACAGAACTCTCCTGACACTTGTGTACACTTACACTCTCACGCATGCACAAACGCACTCAAAAACACAGACCCACACATACACACAAACACACACATACACACACACACAGAGGCTGCCACTGATTGGCCGCAAGAGGTATGGGAAAAGATCTCTGATGCCAAGAATGTGGCGTCTAGTGTGTTGCTCAGTCTACTGTATTTGGAAAAGCCCACAGAGACTCTGTTCCGTTTTGAAGAAATTTGCGCAATGTTGGTTTGGAAATGATGCCGATATTTGTTTGATTTGCAAAGCATCGTGCTCTACCTTTCATGTTAGACTTACGGCCGCTCCCGCTCTCTGCTTTTATTTCTTTGAGGCGATCGATGGTGTGATGGCCTGGTACCTGTTCTTTTTGATATTCTTTGACTTTTCTGAGGATTTCCGATTTTCCTAGATGGAGGCCTCTCGTTGGTGTTGCGTTACCAGCAAGTCTGTCAGCTCGCTCATTTCCCTTAACTCCTGCATGTCCCGGGCAGTATGACCATGTGAGTTTTTTTTATCTGAAAGTTGCGCATTGCCTTATGCCACTCTGGGCTTCCCATTCCGTTTTCAATTTTCTGTATGAGGTTCATTGAGTCGGCATGTTGGTTTCCGGGCGTATGGATGGACGATAGCCACTGTAGGGCATGTGTCACAGCTTCAACTTCCATCGTTAGGCTGGAGGTTGTGACTTTGTAGGCAGCATTCTCTTCCCTAACTGTTTTTCCATTTTGTTTCGCAGTGAATCCCCAACCGGATTGGTCTTTGGTGACTGAGCCATCTGTGTATATGATGATGTCCTCTTCTTTACTGTTTTCTTCTATGAGTAGCTTCACTTCCACATCAGTTTTGCCCTCTGGCCATTCCCGACAATGTCTTCCTAGAGTGGGTGAAATGGCTGTGTTGAATAGATGGTTGAGGTTTTCGGGGTTTTTCTCCCATTCTTTTGTTTCTTTCAGGTCTTGTAGTCGGCATACTAGCTGGATTGTGTCTTCTGCTTGCCCCATCCATGATCTTCCTCGCCCTAGACGGCTGCCTTTTGGTTCTTTGACTGCGTCATGCAGTGGGTTTTGAGGGTTTTCTAATGCTTTGAAGTAGGTCTTGACCTGTTCTAACTTGTTTCTGGCCTGCACTGAAGGAAGGTCAAGCAGGTATCGCATGGTTTCTGTGGGCGTGTCTTTTGTTGTTCCAAGGATCAGCCTCATAGCTTCATTTTGTACTCTTTCTAATTTTAGGAGGTTGCTTTGAGACGGTGTTGTTAGCCCAAGTCCGTAGTCGATCACACTGAGGACGAGTGATTGGTATAGCAGGAAGAGGTGGCGTTGTTCAATACCTTTGGTTGCCATTGCCTTTAAGACTGAAAGGCCTTTTTTGCATTTGAGAACAGTATTTTCCGCATGTTTTCTGAAGGTCAGCATCCCGTCGAAGTGTATTCCTAGGTAGCGTAGGCATTCAGTTTTCTCGATCTGAATCCCATCGAATGACACAGAAGGTGGTGCTTTGCTCGCGGTTCTGTTGTTCAGGGTGCACAGCAACGTTTGGGCTTTCGCTGGATTGATGGAAGATCTCAGTACATGTATACCCTTATGTCTGTCATGCCTGTGCACATGTAACGATGTGGGTTTTTTTTTGTTTTGTTTTTTGTTGTTGTTTTTTGGTGTGTTTTGTGTGTGTGTGTGTGTGTGTGTGTGTGTGTGTGTGTGTGTGTATACAACTGAATGTGCGAACCACACGCACACACATACACACGCGTAGAGAGAGAGAGAGAGAGAGAGAGAGAGAGAGAGAGAGAAAAGCGCCTTATTTCTTCTTATTATTCAGTTCTTCTTTCTTTCTAACTTCCTTTCTTATCCTTCTCTTTATCGAAAAAAAAGCAACATTATCTTCTTCATTAAGAACAAGGAGATCATCATCATCACCATCACGAAGTGGAGATTTTTCACACAGTGGTCGTTTTGCAGAAAAAGACATGCAGTTGTGCCGTTAAACCAGTCATCATCGTCTTCTCCATCATTAACACCAAGAAGATCATCGCTGACAATCATCACCACCACCATCATCATCACGATCATCATCAACATCATCATAACTTCTTCTTTCTTTCTTTCTTTATCATCTTTAAAAAGTCATTATCTTCTTCGTTAAGAACAAGGAGATCATCATTGACAATCATCACCGCCATCGTCATCTCGATCATCATCATCATCATTATCATCACTTCTTCTTCAGCAGCAGCAGCAGCAGCAGCAGCAGCAGCAGCACTGAGCATCTTCTGTTTGAGGAAGAAGAGATGTTCTATGCCGCGGTCGCTGTGCAGTGAACACCTGCAGTCATGCCGGCATGATGGTGAATGACTGCCCACGGTATCATGTAGGGACCAACGTCAGAGGGAGGCCAATGACAGTCATTGACGGCTTGCTGTCATCCTCGTCACCTCACCCCCACACCCTGTCCACCTGTGAATCAATACCCACACCCGCCACTGCATGCCACCCATTACATGCTGTCATCAAGGCGTCAATGGTGAACGCGGCTAATTGTAGTGACGGTACCCGCTATAATGTGACTTGGGATGGTACCATCAGCCGCAGCAATCCGGGTCTCCGTCAAAGAACGGGCGCGTGTAGGCCTCGGGCGAACTGAGGCTACCCTGGGGCTGGGCGGAGAAAGAAGAAGAAGAAAGCATTGTGTTTTTGCGCTGATCTCACTAGCCAGGCTGCATCAAATTTCGCTACGTCTTGTTTCTCTGTCTCTCTGTTTCTGCCTCTCTGTCTCTGTCTGTGTGTGTGTCTCTGTCTTTCTGTCTCTGTCTCTGTCTGGTGTGTGTCTCTGTCTCTCTGTCCGTCTCTCTCTGTCACTCTGTCTCTGTTTCCCTCCTTCCATCTTCTTCTCAAGCTTGACTCTTCAAAAGTTAACCGAGCTTTGAGTGACCGAGAGCTTGCGTGGGTGTTGTCCGCGCTTTTGTTTTTGTTTTTGTTTGCTTGTTTGTTTTATTCTTTTTGTGAGGGTGGAGGTGTGTGTGTGTGTGTGGGGGGGGGGGGGGGGGGGTAGGGGGGAGGGGGGTTCGCCGGAGGGGGGTATTTTGTTTTGTAGTTTTTTTGTTCGGAGTTATTTTCGTTTAGATGCAAAGTAGACTGCTGTAGACCTATTCTTTATCTATACGTTTTCTGAAAAACCGTCAACATCCCTCAGTCATCTTCATAAATGAACCATATTTATGACAGCGAAGATAATGTTATACTGGCACATGGGACTGACATATATTGAGCCGGAGAGAGAGCGAAAGAGAGTAATCAGTATAATGCTATTGATTGGAGGCTCCAAGGCTCGTGGTATACCTATATTTAGTCTTGAGGTATATGCCATGGCGTGTGTGTATATGGCAATCAGCGTAATGCAGTCCTGTAGTGGCCCCGTGCGACCGGCTGGACCATAAGCAACAATTAATGGCAAGTCAATATAACGTCGTAGACTAGACAGTGTGTCCAAGACCTGAGTGTCCGGTCAGTGGCTTCGTCTATTATGCAGAGTGCTGTCTGGACCTCTTGCCATCTAGGGTCTGGTGTTACATCCCGCGATGTTGCTGCTGTATGGCCGAGACGGGCAGAGACTGATGTGTCTTCGTGGTGAATCAGTCGGCATGCAGATATACTTGACACCCTTGTGCCCTCTCTTCATTTTATTATTATTAGTAGTAGTAGTAGAGGTATCATTATTATCAGCAGTAGTAGTATTATCATTATCATTATTTGCCTTATTTAATTTTTATTACATTTCAAACTATTCGCGCATTTGTTTATTTTGTTTATCAGTTTTGTGGCGATGTTTAATACAAACCTAGTGGAGGCTGTCAAAGCCTGACTAGCGCTTTGGTTCATGGGGGGAGGTCAGGCGTCTGCCCTTTGTTTCATTTTTCAGCGGATGTGGAGTAGCGTATATGGATCAGTCCGCACGCTTTGACACCGTCCTGAAGCTGAAACTAAAACTGAAAGTTTTCAATCGCTTGACCGCTGAGTGTGTTTGTTTGGTGTTCTTTTTTTTTTTTTTCTTTTTTTTTCTGTGTGGATCTCTCTGTCTGTCTGTCTACCTGTCTGTCTGTCTGTATGTCTGTTTCTGTCTGTGTCTGTTTCTGCCTGTCTGTCTGTCTGTCTCTCTGTCCCCCCCCCCCTCTCTCTCTTCATTGCAAGACAGGGGAGGAGGATGGAACGCATGACTGTGTAACGTCGGTCATAAATGGGATTTTTGCTGTTTCTGTCCGTCGGTCTCTCAAAGAACGTCTAAACTGTCTTCTGTTGTTTATAGATGTCTCATTAGTCTATACAATGATAACGTACATCAGAACCAATACTTGAAAAGTATTCATACTGTCTTGAATGAAATTGGATTAAGTTGTTTCTGGTTGAACCAACACAATTTTGATGTACATCCTACATGGTTCAAAGAGAAAGTAAAATGTTGTTTTAAAGATAAGTTTTTACAAGACTGGTATAGACATGTTGATAACGATACTATGTATATTAATTAGAGTGATGGCCTAGAGGTAACGCGTCTGCCTAGGAAGCGAGAGAATCTGAGCGCGCTGGTTCTAATCACGGCTCAGCCGCCGATATTTTCTCCCCCTCCACCAGACCTTGAGTGGTGGTCTGGACGCTAGTCATTCGGATGAGACCATAAACCGAGGTCCCGTGTGCATCATGCACTTAGCGCACGTAAAAGAACCCACAGCAACAAAAGGGTTGTTCCTGGCAAAATTCTGTAGAAAAATCCACTTCGATAGGAAAAACAAATAAAACTGCACGCAGGAAAAAAATAAAGAAAGAAAAAAGAAAAAAGGTGGCGCTGTAGTGTAGCGACGCGCTCTCCCTGGGGAGAGCAGCCCGAATTTCATACAGAGAAATCTGTTCTGATAAAATGAAATACAAATACAAATAATTACAGGATGCTTAAACCAAACTTTGGCCAAGATGCTTATTTTACAGTGCTACCAGATTATTGTGTAATTGAGTTATTTAAGTTTAGAACAACTAATTATCCTTTGCCTGTTAATAGACTGCGTTTTGACAATTTACCCAGAAATGAAAGAATCTGTGATAAATGTTCCGCAAACGACATTGCTGATGAGTTTCACTATTTGTTTGTGTGCTCATTTTTTGAAAGCATCAGACAAAAATGTTTATCTAGGTATTATAGAATCCGACCAAACACTATTACATTCCACCTATTATTTTCTGAAAAAAAAACCCACCCCAAAAGAATACTGTTAAAACTTAAATTCTTGGTTTCTGCTGTTCGCAGCTTTCTTTATTAATAGTTTGTCTATTGATACGATTTTTGTTGTTGTTGTTGTTTGTTTTAATTGATTTTTTCTGTTTTTTGTTTGTTTGTGTTATGAGTGAAATAGTACTCGTCAATGTGTATATTAAGTGATTGAACGAATGAGCCTACTTCTTGTTTTTGACATCACTTTGTATTTATTGGATATGTGTAAATGATGAACGTATGTAATGTTTCAATGCCCCCAGGGGGCACACGAAATAAACTCCTTGCCTTGCCTTGCCTTGCCTCTCTCTGTCTCTCTCTCTCTCTCTGTCACTCTGTCTTTGTTCCCCTCCCTCCGTCTCTCCCCCCCCCCTCTCTCTCTCTGTCTCTC
The DNA here is from genome assembly GCF_041734735.1 of Babylonia areolata. NCBI lineage: Eukaryota > Metazoa > Mollusca > Gastropoda > Neogastropoda > Buccinidae > Babylonia > Babylonia areolata. The sequence continues at coordinate 44,191,259 of NC_134884.1, forward strand.
TTCATTGCAAGACAGCGGATGACGATGGAACGCGTGACTGTGTAATCTCTGTCATAAATGGGGGTTTAGCTGTTCCGGTGCTCGGGAAGGGGGATTCCTCTTCAGATTACTATAAAAACTTCCGGGAGGGCTCAGCAAATAATGACCATCAGACCGGTGTCTAAACATGGCCGTGAAGATTGCCAGAAGTGTCGAATCACAGGAGAGGACAAGTTATTTGGTGTTTGGAACAATCCTCTTTGTCATTAGTGTGCCCGTGCTCAGTGATGAAAGGTTTTGAAACATACGAGTCCAAAGCCTAAACCGAAAACTGAGTATGGCTTCTTCAAGTGGCAAGGTTAAAATGGTCATACGCGTAAAAAAAAAAAATCGTATAGATGAGCGATTGTGTGAGCTGCAGAGCTGCAATCATAGAAGAAGAAGATGAAGATGTTGATGATGATGATGATGATGATGGTGATGAAGTACATAGTAACATCCAGCCAGAAATAAAAATGAATATAAGCAAATTTTGGTCTGGAAAATAACATATGAGTAAGGTTTGCTCTGGAAGTCAAACTAAAAGTCATTTATCAGCTAGCTTTTCCACACTTTGTGACTTACATTTCTGCGATCTTTTTTCTAATATTGAGTTCGTTTGTTCATGAATAATCATAGTCATTTACGTCTTTTTGTTAGTTGATTAGTTATTGATTCATGTATTACCTGACAATGCATGTGATGCTGCTCTTGAAAAAGGACAATGTGTGCATGCAAAATCATTGTTGACGGACAGACGCACTGACGCCCCCCTCTACCCCCACCACATACACACACACTGTGATGTGACACCTGCATATGCCGACACGACCCTTTATTAGAAACAACAACAGCAAAAAAAACGAACAAAAGGATTGTTGGCGAGGACAGAGGGTGGGTGTTGAGCGGAAGGGGTGGCGGGGGGAAAAGGGGTCAGCTAAGTTCAAACTACAAGTAGTGTCATCATCCGACGAAGCTGTTAACATCTGATCCTGCTCTCTGTGGCTCTACTGGAAAGGAGGCCTTTTTTTTCAGTCTCAGGGCGCCTCTGAACCAGTAATTACACCAGAGAGACCGACTCCGCCCTCCCCTGCACGCCTCCCTCCCTCCGACCCCCCACACCCGTCCTCCTCCGACCCTTCCCCCACCCCTCCGCCTCCCCCACCCCCACCACTCTACCTTCCCTCCACTGACGTTGAACCCTATCGTTGCACGGGTGCCACCAGCACTTCGAGCGTCTTATCTTGCTGCAGTTGCTTTCAATGTTTCTCGTTTGCCACGTGCGCGATTCTCTCCATGACAGTGATGCGTGACCTTTGCAGCAAAACTCTGTTGAGGACTGTAATTCACTTTTTATATATATTTGTTTATTTGGAGTGTTTAACCCCTTTTTCCGAGCGTTTTATTTTAATCCATGTTCAAGAACTAAGAATCGATTACCCACACAAACCCTCAACTGGCGGCTTATTGTAGATATGACAATGAAAAAACAACTATTTGTGTTTCAATGTCTTTTTTCAAGAGCATCATCATGGCCGTCATTAGGGAAAAAAAAGAAGAAGTAAAAACGAAAGATTTGTTTTGCCAAATATCAAAACTAGGCCCATGTTGCTGTTATTGATGCTGTCAGTGTTACAAACCATTTACTGTAACAAAAAACAAAAACAAAATAACAACAACAACAACAAAACCCACGAAAAAAAAAAGAAAAAAAAAAGTGGGATGGGAAGGAAAGACAACCCCAACTGTTCAGGTGCATGCAGTCAATGATCTCTCTCTCAGAAGAAAAGAAAAGTAAATAGATAAACTTATTATTTGAAAAACAAAAAGAGAGAAAAACGTTCACCAAACAGAGCATAACCGTGGTTATTTTAGTTTATTTCGTCTCTTCTTTCCAGATTTAAATGTAATTTGTGCTGTGCTGCAGTGCAGGGGTTGAATCCAGGGAATGATCACCAGGAGGATTAAATCAATTGTGGGTTCAATCCAGTTGGAAGCTTAATATGCCTAATGCAACTATGGGGATACAAGCTTTTATATACATATGCATAAATGTATATATATATTTTTTTTCTTTTCTTTTTTTCTTTTTCTATTTTTTTTTCAATTCCCTACCAGTTCCTCTTCAGACTCAGTGCCATGTGTTCAAACGGGAAGACTGATTGCGTCTTTGAGAGAGTGTTGTTGAAACCTAATTTTCAAACCAAATGTCTGTTTCTCTTCAGCATGTTCGATTTTTAAAATGTAATTCAAAAAGTATTATAGCTCTGTTGAATAGTTTTAAACCCAAACGAATCTCCACAATATCAACGTCATTATCATCTCATCACTGATCACTGCGAAATAAAGAAATGTTAAATTCCACGACTCGCGTTGTCATGATTTATAAAGAAATGCTAATGTGCACGGCTCACTTTGTCATGATATATATTTCCGTAACCTCTTCTCTTATATGTTAACTAACTGGATGAGACAATAAACCGAGGTAACGTGTGCAGCAGAGAAGCGCCTTTTATTTTATTTTATTTTATCTTTTATAGAGTTTCGTCCCTTGTTTAAGTGGCAGACGACATTTTATATACTTTTTCTGGTCATGTGAAACGAAAAACAGCGTGTCGAAAGACTCGGGCCCTTGGGTGAGTAAATAGATAAATCTCGCAGAACTTGATAGGAAGCTACCGTGAATTGTTTTCCAAAGTAATCTCAATCAAATAACTTGTGAAGTGTTAGGAAAGAGGGTCGAATGATTCCAAAACTGTGAAAAGCAGGCGACATGCATTGCCTCCATTTGTTAGTTGATCGAAAATTTGGTATATTTTCAACTGAGAAATTTTCCTCACATGTGTGTATCCATAACAAAGTGGTTAAGAGTTCAGATAAATCAGAAGCTGTCCTTTTCCTCATTCCTGAACACGACGATCGTTCATTTAAGTCAGTTTCAGTGCCTGAAGGAGGCGTCATTCCGTTCGGATAAATCCATATACAATACACCACATCTGCAAGGCAGATGCCTGACTAGCAGAATAACCCACATAACCGAACGCGCTTAGTTAGTCCTTGAGTGCATGTGTGTGTGTGTGTGTGTGTGTGTGTGTGTGTGTGTGTGTGTGTGTGTGTCAGAGAGTACAAAATTTTGCCAAAGGACAACACTCATGCCATATGTTCCTTTCAGTTCCCTTTTAAAGTCTTACACGTACACTGCTGTTTTAGACTGACAGTTTGAAGGGCACAGGTTGTGTTCGGAAGTTTGTGCGATATAATATATAAATCTATCTATCTATCTATCTATCTATCTCTCTCTCTCTCTCTCTCTCTCTCTCTCTCTCTCTCTCTCTATATATATATATATATATATATATATATATCTGTGTGTGTGTGTGTGTGTGAGTTGGTATCAATCAAGTTGTCATGCACATGTGGATTCCACCTGCATTCTTCACTGTACCCTTTACTGAGCTGTTCATTTAGGCCTAAGCGTGTGCCAATGCATAGTTTTGCATGGTATGTCAGTAGTAGTAGTAGTAATTTACATTTGTTCTAGCCGTCCAGGCTCTCGGGAGTCAGTGTCCAAAGTTTGGCTCGCGAGAGGTCTTCTTTGTTGCTGACTCCAGGCAACTCTGGAGTAAGTTTCAGTCAGTCTCTGGTGGCCACTCCACATTGTGATAGGACAGCTCTGTGTTCTGAGAGTTCAGGTGACGGTCTTTAGGGTGCTACCCCTGCAGAGCCTCTGCGATATGAATGGTGCTCACTGCCTCCTTAGTCTTTTCTTTGCGTGTTTGGGGGATTGTTATAGATCGTTAATTGACCTTTATTTGTCTGCTGATATCACGGTTTTTGGATAATTAAAACTTATGATTTAATCACCGAACAATCATTCGATTTTTGATCAACCCCATACACTCCCTTTTCTTGCACCCCCGTCCCCCACCAAAAGGGATACGTTTCTGCGAATGTGAACAGCTGCTGCTGTTGTTCTCCCTCCCTAACACCCCCCCCCCCATCTGTCTCTCTGTCTGTCTGTCTCTTTCTCTCTCAGTCAGTCTGTCTTTCTATCTCTTTGTCTGTCTGCATGTCTGTCTGTCTGACTCTCTCTGTCTTTTGGTGTGTGTGTGTGTGTGTGTGTGTGTGTGTGTGTGTGTGTGTGTGTGTGTGTGTGTGTGTGTGTGTGTGTTTCTTTCTGTCTGTCTGTCTGTGTCTTTCTCTGTCTGTCTGTCTGTCTGTTTGTCTCTCTTTGTCTGTCTGTCTGTCTGTCTCTTTCCAAATATCACATGAGGGTTGAGACAGTTGGAAGTGATAAGCTGTTAAGTTGTCTGCGCACAGATCACAAGACACAGACCAGACGTGACAACACGCATGTGCAAACACACGCGTGCAAACACACGCGTGCAAACACACGCGTGCACACACACACACACACACACACACACACACACACACACACACACACACACACACACACACATGGGTTCACACACCAAAGGGAATATATTTTAAGTTGACATTTGTAAAACCATCAGGTTTATTTATTGGTTTTCATTTTATTTGTATATATTTTATTTGTTTTTGTTTTTTTAATTTTATTTGTATACTTCACCTTTATCCAATATGTATATGAGCACAACAGCCACACCAACGCGAAATATATGTCTTCAGTAAGAACGAAACAATTACGAATGCAGTTTTTTAGACGTTTTTTTTTTTTTTTAATTCATTTTTAGGATACATACTTGTATTGAGAAAACAAAACAAACAGACGAAAAAAATACATGGCAAAAAACAAAGGAAAACAACAAAGAAACATACAAATAAGCATGAGCGCTGCCCTAAAAATGCAATGAACAGATTTCGAATCATTACATCAAATAGCAAATTGTATCATGAAAAATAAACACAGTTGAAGTCCAGGTATATTTTTTTCAATCTAAATAGTGCATTAGGTCATTATATCAGTCTGATTTCATCATCAATGTACCAGCCAGACACAAAACCTGCCTGGTCTTCACTGATTAATTCTGGCAGTACATATTTTATTCTGTTGGCAATGCGTGCCGAACCAATTTTACACACTACATTTAATAATGTAATCAGTCTCCAGTTTTTTTTCTGGATAAATTCTTTAGGATTTTCACCTTTTGGAATATATGTTATAATCTCTTCTGAGTTGTTAATAGTTCTTTCCTAATGACCTAACTACAAATACCCCAATTTTATTTCATATCATCATTGTATTGTAACGAATTTGTACGGAAGTCGTGATAGCCGAGGTTACAAAGTTGAACTTCCATCCGGCCTGTTAAGTGTGAAGATACCTGGAGCCTTGGCTCCTCAGTTCCCTTAATTAGTCATTATGTGTATAGCTGGTGCCTTAATTACTCTTAACATATCTACAGCTATTGCTTTAATCCCCTTGGTATGTGTCTATAGATTTTGCCTTAATCCCCTTAATGTGTGTGTATAACTGCTGCATTAATCCCCTTTTATGTGTATATGGCTGGTGCCCGAATCCTCTCCACACTAATGTATATTTAAATGCAAGATGTAGTGTTACAGATCCTGTGATGCTTGTGAGCGTTTGGCGATTTGTCACTGGAATCATTACATACTTAGCATATTCCCCGGCATCCATGACATTGGACTTTAGCTGCCCAAATGGCCAGTTTAAAAACGGTCACGCACATAAAAGCCAACTTCTAGTTCTAGAAAATCGGGTGAACGAGGAAGAAGTCGTCCCTGAAAAGAGGAGAAAAAAATCAGATATCCGCACGTGCATCAAACCAGTTGTCATTAAAATGATTAACCATGTTTCTACTCCAGTTTGAGTGTTATCGGCCTGTGGTGATCGGACTTGTTCCGCCTTATCTATCCACCATCCCCAGTCAACGAGGGTCGCCTCCCAAACTCTCACCACCGTCATTGTAGTCCTGCGCCTCCCCACAACGCTTCGATCAAGGATGCCTGCAAATGTAAACAGCACCAAACCGCCTATAACTGCCAGGCCTCCCTCCCTCTGCGCGTCCCTCCACCTCCCCATCTTCCATCAACTCCATCTACCACGCGCGCACGCGCGCGCACAAAAGGGAACATGCGCTGCTCTGAATGCCCAGCCTTGTTGACTATCTTGTCCATTGTCAAGGGCTAACAGTCTTACAGATTGCTTTTTTGTTACAAGCAAAGCGACTTACAAAGTACCCTTTTGTGCCGGCTAACAGATTTACGAGGGTGGCGCGTGAGGCTTGCTTGCTCGTTTAAATGGCCCGACACGAGCTCAAGAGCCCGGAGGCGTGCGGCCGAAAAAAGGCTCATCTAAAAAGGCCGTGCAGTTTCTGCAGGTGCTTGTCCAGCCTCGAAGCGCATGCGCGGGCGGGACAGGAGGGGGGCGCACGTGCAGAGCGCAAGGAGACACACAAACGCTTTTGTCACGTGGCACGTTGTGGACGACGTCCAGTTGTGTGGACAGGGCCGGGGGAGGGGATCAGCCTTCGGCCAGCGGCAGCTCGCTGATACTGAACCGTTTTCTCTTCCGTTCGGGAAGAAAGGGCCAATGAAAAGGGGGGGCGGGGGAAAGAAAGAGGGCGAATTTGGCGGTGGGGGTGGGGGAATGGAGCCGGGATGGGGAGGGGGAGGGGGCTTAGGAAATAGAATTGATATCACCTATCTGATCTCTGGATATATCTTTTTGATCTCAGATCATCGGTTCAAACTGATGCCGAAGGCTGTTATTTCCCTAAGCACACACACATACACACACGCACGCGTGCACGGAGGGAGGTTTGGGGGGTAGTTCGGGAAGGGGCTTACGTACATGTAGATCTACAACGTGATCAGGGTTGAGAGAGAGATGGGGGGGGAGGGGGTTAGAGTGGTAGAGCTAGTAGAAACGCTGGAACTGGGTTGGATTTTCGCCATATCTCTCTCTCTCTCTGAGAGAAAGAGAGAGAGAACAGAACATAAAAGAAATAATGTCCGGCCAATTACTATTGTTCGACATTGCTGAATCCCTGTTACATACTCCAGTAGGAGTTTCTATGATGCGATATTACGTTAATTGCTATTGCACAGATATTCACGAATTGTTGATTCCATTGTTTTACTTTATCCTTTTTCTATATACCCCCTCCCCCTCCCATTAATCACCATCCCACCCTCACCTGCCACACACAAGCACACACACATGACACATCCAATATCACTCAAAGTGGACACACACACACACACACACACACACACACACACATTAATATGGCGAATGAGAAACAGACAAGTAGACAGGCGCTGAGGGTAAAAGAAAGAGTTATATACTGAGAATACATTCCTTTTTTCTTTTTCTTTTGTATGAGCTTTTTGTCTTTCTTTATTTTTTTCTAATCAGAAAATTTAATCTGGTTTTAGTTTGCAGCACTGAGAGCCCGCACATTTTTGCCTCCTGGTTTGAGTCATACTCCTTCATAAAAGATACATGATATAAGCCGAGCGTTTAACCGCAGAAAATGATTATGTGGTGGGGGGAAATGAACCCCAGTCTCCCGCGTGACAGGGGAGGATACTGAGCACTCGTACATGCATGGTTACACACCCAGTCTATGACGAGCATGCGCCGGATCCAATTGTCTGTCTCTCGTGATGAACGCCTGCAAGTCAAAACCTCCACTCGCTTTATTATACGTCCTTAAGTGAGCAACGGGTCAATTCTATTTGTCTCAAATCATGAACACATGACACTGACCAGTGCGCTGATTTGAGCTTGATCAGGGAAGAAATGTGAGCGTGCATGGCGTTCCGTAACACTCAGGCAGGCAGACATAACAGCGCATTTCTAGTACATTTCATCCAAGCGTTGGAATACGAGCGCGACAGAACAAAACCAGTTCTGTCCAACATCATGCTGAACTGTGGCCGGTTGCAATACGAGTGCGACAGAACAAAACCAGTTCTGTATGTCTGATCCAACATCATGCTGAACTGCGGCCGGTGTCATTACGACAGCCATGCCAGGTCCAGGACTGACCAGATCTTCGTCACCCGGTGCCGTGTCCCGTCCACCACGTGAACCGCACGTGCGTGTAACCCTCGAGAGTGTTAACCCTGCCCGTTCCTTGTCAATCCTTTGTTTTCCTTGATTTTGTTATATGCTGTTTTTTCATCACTGCATTTTTATTTAGGTGCTTATCTTTCACTTTTATCTTTAACACGGTAATTCGTTACTTGTGCGAATCGCAAATATCAGACAGTAAATAATCTCCTTTGCAGTTACACATCACGCTATTTCAGTCCTTCATTTTCTGTTATGCAGATCCGAAATACAAACAAAACCAGTGATAAGAGAGAGAGAGAGAGAGAGAGAGAGAGAGAGGAGGAGGAGGAGGAGGAGGATGTTGATAGGTTGTTGTTTTTTGCGAAGACATGATGATCTCATGGAGAATGTAAAGCTTTTTGTTTGGTTTTTTTCCCCCCAGCAACATATCTTAGGGATAAAAATTCTATTAAAAAACAACAACAACAAAAACAAACCTAGTTTAAGCGAAAAAGTTACTTTCCATAGAGAATGCGGATGGCGACGCAGGTCTGAACAGAATATGACCAAAAAAACAACAACAAAAAACAAAAAAACCCAACAAAAAACAAAAAAAACACACAAAAAAAACAGCAAATAAAATGGAATCTTTCAAAGGCACAAATGAAAAGCTGAACAGCCGCTACAGATGCATAGAAAGGACTCAGATTACTTTTCCGGACAGTATAAAGTGGAGATCTTTGTTCCACCGAAGTCGTTTGTTCGACAAAAACACTTCTCAAAAGAAACTGAATGAGGTCTATCTTCGCTAAGAACGAGACAATCAGAGCGATGACTTAGAAAAAGTAACTGCTGCTCTTTAAAAAAGCGTGTAAAAGGTGAACGTGATTTCTTCGTTGACCCTTGCTCTTTGGAATCAATTTTCTGTTGTTCTTTTCCCCCTCTCTCCCAAACATCAAATACTATAAAAGAAAAAAAAAGTATAAAAAAAAGACAGCTAGTCCTGATGAATTTGTGAACGGCATTCCCGTTGGGAAGACGTGTGCATGTCAGTTGTGTGGGGTGTGGAGCGAGTTCTTGATGTCTGTTTCTTGACTGATTTTCTTGGCACACTGGGAGTTTCTTGGTTGATTTTCTTCGCACACTGGAAACACTATTTTCAGACCACGAAAACAATTCTTGATGGAGATACCATTTAACATCCTTATTTTCCATGGAATCATTAGATCGCATAATTTTTAACACCATGTCACATATATAGTGACCAATGTTAGACATAATCGAAGTATCATATCTGAAACTCTCCAGCATTTGTTCTTTGTTCTCATTGTGTTCATTGATATTTCTCTACGTTTTTCCCATTGATATTTCATTTGCACTCAACACCATCCAGCGACAATAAATGGCTCTTTTCTTTCCCTCTGCATCACGAATCAAGGATTACCAATCTCTTATTAAAAACCAAACTTGTCCCTTTTTTTGCCAGCCCAGCTCAGTCTTCCATGTATACAGAGAACAAACTGATCTGATGTTCGCCAAGGCAGATTTCTTCACTTACTCGTCTACATTACACACACACATGAAGACGATTGGAAAATCAAATACAATCCTGTTAATTTTTCCATTGAGAAGTCTTTCCAGCTATACCACGGTCAACGTTGACCTGGCGGATCAAATTTCGTTTTGTTGTAAAAACAGTTATCTTGATTTGCATATTTAGAAAACAAAAGAAACGACAAATTCCTTCAAGAAAAATCCTGATCGTATCCATATCCCTTTACCCTTAGCACACGCAAGCCAGTTTAACCCATTAACCCTTGAGAGTTTACAGCTTCGGAAGGCTTCCATGCCATACTGATGCAGAAAAACGCGGAAAATATACTGTTTTCCCTCCAAATTATGTGTGGACACATCCGGATAAACTGTAAAAGTTAGTTCCCTTTGCTTGTGGTTTATTTATACTTTTTTTTATGCAGGAACGCAAAAAAGAATGTTTTAACGAGACCAGTTTTTGCACCAGAGCATTCTTCAGACGCAAGGCTAAACGAGTCAAGCATAATATCCATACAAAATAACGAAGTGAATAAGAAATATACCTGGTATCAGAATTATTCACGAAATATGCCATCCATGTACTTTCTGAAATAATCTAAGAAATATCCAGGTTATAACTCAAGTCCTTATTGTGAACAACTCTTTTTAAAAATTCTTTATAATGATTTGTCAGAATGGAAGTCAAATAAAATCCGGCACGGGAAAATGACACAGTAAAATTATGGACAGTATTTCGTGTTTTATTTTGTTTTTGTTTTTTTAGTTGCACGCGTTTCTTGAGAAAACATCGACAGAATATGCCGAGACCTGACATTGTAATATTTATCACTACCATCCCCCATGCAAGTGTGGTCTTTTCATTTGAACTTGATTGAACATCAATGCCAGTGCTAAACTGGATAACTTCACGTATTGAATTATGTTGCGTAAATTTGGAAATACATGAATGGTTGTATCAATTTGCTTGCGAATTTTTCTTTTGCTTGGCCTGCTCTGATAGCAAATTCAGGCCAGATTTATAAACATCACACAAGCAAACACTCTTTCCTTACGCGGTATGGACGTAGGCACGTGTGTGTGTGTGTGTGTTTGTGCGCGCGCGCGTGCACAGTGATGTTCAATGAGACATAACAACAGGGGGACGGTGGAAGGGAGAGGGGTCAGGTTCGCGAACGTCCACGGAAGACGCTGTGGCAGTCGAGGAGAACCCCCCCCCCCAAAAAAAAAAAACAACAACAACAAAAAAACACACAAAAAAACAACGTGTGCATGCGCTCAGTGAACAGAGAGGTGGACGGATGGAGGTGGATGGGGTAGAAAACGGAAGGGTGGAGGTGGGGGTGGGGGATGAATGGGGTGGAGCCCCTCATCCAGCGTGTTTATGATAGAGGTGGACAAATGACCATCAGTGACCATCTGGCACCAAGAATGGAGCGCGTGCCCCCTCGCTAAGTCTCGTGTGTATGGAAAACAACACTGGTCATACTGCACCCTCTTCACGCCTTCTCTGGAACATGGGGGACACTTGGAGGGTACGTGATTTATCTCTGCTGCCCCCCAAGCGCCGACGGGTGGCGAAAGCTAGAGTAACGGGTATTTAAGCGAGTGATTTCCCTTGCTTAGACGACGTGCGTTATAAATTATATGCGACTGGGGCTTATGGGAATATGCATAAAGCGCACATGATGCGGGAAGGGGGGTTGGGAGGCTGGGGGGTGGGGGTCAAGAGGAAGGGTGAAAGGTATAGTTTGTGAAGCTTGGACAATCAGTTTTCTTTGAAAAGGTTAGAAAATGTTTCAAGCCCATCGACATATCTTATAAACTATGAAATTAACTTTGGTGCTTAGGTCTGCTTCACTTAGAAGTTCAGCGTTGCACACTTTCACATGTTTGTAAAAAGGCTACATCGAGCACAGATTTAGGACGCTTCGTAGATTTGGTAGAAAATGTCATGAACGGTTATTGGGTCGGCGTATTATTTAATGATTACAGTAACCAGACCAAGACTTCATTGATCACTAAGGGGACTTGTTTTGTGTGGGTGGTCGCTATTTTTTATTTAATATTTTTTTCCAAAGTGTTATTGGTGTCGGTCTGGCAAGGTTAAGCCGAGTTCTGTAGATTTAAAAGATGAGAACAATGGTCGTAGGCTGTACGGGTACAAGAGAGGCCCTTATTTTCTATCCGATCCATGCTTTCAGTTTATTTACCTCTGTTTTATTTCATTTACTATTTGTCCCTGTCTCCCAGCCTAATCTGTACATTCCATCCACCGCACAGCACAATTCTGTTCTTTCTTCTTCCTCTTCTTATGCTTTATCATTTAAAGTTCGTTTCGGCCATCCATGAACTGTACATATTTGCGTCTGTTTTGAAGCTGACAGTGTATGAATTATGTGATCAAAACATTTTGATATGAGATCCATTTTTGACGGGGCACGAGGCGAAGAAGTTGAGAGAGAGAGAGAGAGAGAGAGAGAGAGAGAGAGAGAGAGAGCTGAAGCTGCCACATCAGGCATTCAGTTCAGACTGACTCCTCAACGAAATCATAAAAAAAATTTGGTGACATATCCTCCGTCTATCCTCGAATATAAAGCTGAGAGGGCGCGGTTTTTGTGCCAAGCACCGTATCAGCACAGAGGAAACGAACAGTGACGTGGCGTGCTTTCAAATCGGTCTCAGAAAGAGACAGTCCGCACGAAGACCTTATCTACCTGTACACAGGGTCCTTGGTAGGCACGAATCTCGCCTGTCATCCTTTGATGCTTCGGTAGACCTAAGACGGTTCATGAGCTTGTCGTCGCTGGGGAGAAATCGGCTTTTTGGTGTCATCGTTTTGACTGTGGAGATCCTCCCTGATGGGCGGAAGGACTGGCTGGCGACAGGGGATGAAGGGGAAAGTATCCATTTGTCTCACGGAAAGGGGTGGGAGGGGTGAGGGGGGGGGGGGGGGGGAGGGGGGAACGGTGCTTGGGAAGCTGAGGTGTCAACATAGCAGTAGCGTCGGTACTAGTTAACATTGGTGTACAAATACCAATATATTTCATTTATACCAGGTGTATTTTTGATGATCGCCAGAGGCATCATGTAGATTTTTTTGTTGTTGTTTGTTTTAATCGTAAATGCACATCTTTTTCTTTCTTTCTAATGATAACAATGATATCTAATATTACACTTCCATGCTTTCATGTAGCGATTTTAAACATTTGAAAACGCTTTGCATTAATAAGTCAGTCAGACACAAGCCGCACAAGAACACATACGTACAAACACACACGTACACACATTATATGATACAATAACACATACAGCGCGCACCCCCTCCCCCCCCGCCCCCCCTTCCTCGCCCCCCCCCCGACCCCCCTCCCACACACACACACACCTCTACACACAAACACACTCGCCTGAACCGGTTCACGTACGTCACACACACACACGCACACACACACACACACACACACACACACACACACACACATGTGCGCGTGCGTTCCCCACTCTCCCGCCATCCCCACAAATTCACACGTGCACGTACACACACACACACACATACACACATGCATGAAAGAAATAGATGTGGATTCAAAGAATATTGAGTAGTGCCTGTTTGAAAAGGGGAGTGGGGGTGGAAGTGGTGGTGGTGGTGGTGGTGGGCTATAACTCTGCTCAGTAAGATCTTTTCACTTCTCCATTTAGCTTCGATCTACTTTCGCGAAAATGATCCCTTCTCCAGCTTTCTCAGGTGGAATGTATTCCTCCACAAAAATAAAATGCGTCCAAAAGACAGAAAACAGATGAACTCAGATTGCTTGATGCTGGGGAATCATGTAACACGACCCACTTTCTTGTTAGCTTTATCGGCCCATCTCCATTGTTTCCTCCACTTCGTTTCACACACGGACACAAATAACACTGCTGCACTTTCGTTGTCTGTATTGTTTGTAGTGGTCTATATTAAGTTAAATTAAAGAAGAAGAAATGAAACAAGGTAAATCTAAAAGAAAAATACAAATACAAACAAAGTATCCATCCACCTGCATTCCTCATTCACACAAATGCAAACACACACGTTCATGCTTTTCTTCCAATATTTCATTAGCCACTGAAAAGATTTTGAATGATTATTCATTGCTTAGAATGTTTTCGGAAATTTTAAACTCCAGTCCTGTTGGTATCCTCCTTTGATGTGTTATAATTAATGTTGTTATTTATATTTACATTGTTGTAGGTTAATACTGGTTGATATGCATTTACATAATCTCCTTCCCATGACACCTCATTCAATACACACCACAATCTCTTTAGACCTTTTTCTTATAATATACTTTTCCTCTGATACATAACATGAATACTTTTTACACTAATATTCACATGCATTCCCTTTCCTTTATCCACTTCTTTACTCCTTTCCGTCTAAAAACACTTATAGTGAATAGACGTTAAACTGAAGATAACACGTTCATGCAACATACACATACACTTATACACTCTACATGAGTCACTTCGAAGTGTATATAAAAAACAACAAACAAAATTTTTTTTTAAAAAGTAGCGCCGTGAATTGCTGCCCATGGAGGCTGAATGACTCGTGTAGTAAAAGAAAAAAAAAAAGTAGTGACCAGTAATAACAGGAAATGTTTGCTAAACGCTTCTCCAGTGCCTGCCATGTCACGCGTTTTAAGTCACTTTTCTGGCGACTGATCGTCCATGCGAGCACAATTCGCCATGACTGCGGCATCGTCTTTTTCTTCACTGAAAGAGTTTGTTTCCCCCCCCCCCCCCCCCCGGACTTTCTTGGGTCGACCACCGTTTTATTATATATATATACATTCATTATGACATTCAGAATAGATGGGAAAAAATGTGAACATAAACAATAACAGATGTAAGTGATTATGTTGATATATATATATATATATATATATATATATATATATATATATATATATATATATATATATATAGTTCATTACACAATCAAACACATGAATCATTTTATGGTTTTTAGTGACAATATATAAAGTCACAGACACAAACACATACACAGAAACATAAGCACACGCACACGCACACACACACACACACACACACGTTTTGCTATGTCATTCATCTTTATGCTGAGCGTTCACTGAAAGAGTTCACGTTTTGACGGTTCTCTGCGTCTTTGTCGGCCATGACAAATGGACTGCTTGCCAACAGACTTTGGTCCGATTTGCATACCTGTTCTACGTTTAATTTTCAGATTGTGATCAAATTCATTACGGAGTAAATGTTGTCTATGTTATCAAGTGCTTTTATTTTTAGTGTTGTTACAGTTAAGCGTGTCATTTTGTGTGTGTAAGTTTATGAAGCCTTACTTATATGAAAGTGTGTCATCCAGTGTGCCGTCTGCAGTCACTGGGAAGGGTGATGTCGTTCACTGTCTACATTCATTATCAGTTGTCACCTTCTTGAATCAACGACTTTCCGTTTACGGCGTCCATTAAGCAATTTGGTTCAAATGTACTTTTTTTTTTTTTTTAAATTATACATATTTATCTTTTATTCCCCCCCCCCCCCCCCCCTTATATTTCCTCTCTAACTCATCTAACATCTCCCCCCCCTTCCTCACCACCCTTTCATTCATTTTCTTTTCAAAACGATAACATTCAAATGTGAAAATTTATGCTTTGACGAGATGTCTACAATCCCTGATAATATTCCTCCCAGACACTCTGTGATAATCATGATAAGGAAGAAGAAGAAGAAGAAGAAGAAGAAGAAGAAGAAGAAGAGAAACGAAGGAAAGGTTAAATCTCTGTTTTTCAAAGTTCTTGATGTTGCGAACTTGGTTAGATTCAGGGCTACTCATTGGTCCCAGTCCCGCTAACCCCTCCAAACACACTGAGAAACACAAAAAGATAATCGCGACGTGTGCGACGTTGTCTTATTTATTTATTTATTATTTTTATCACTCAGAGCAGGTCTACAGCTCCATGATTCAGGGCGTGTGTGTGAGCCATGAATGCTGGACAACATTTGGACGACCTGCAGTTATATTTGTTTGAATAATCATGATTGTGATGATGGCGATGATAATGATGATGATGATAATGATAATAATAATAATAATTAATAATAATAATAATCATCATCATCATAAAAACAACATACAAAATTAGAACTTCTTCTTGTGGCTGATGGATAAATTCTGGCCAATAAATCAAAATATGAAATAAAACACACAGTATATTATCTCTCTCACACACACGCACACGCACACGCGCACATGCCATTGTTCTAGGTTACAAATATATAAATATCTAATACAAAGAAAACTATTGATAAATGAATAGCAGTTTCATTTACGGCATGTATGTGTACGTTGCAGCTGTTGAGGTGATGCAATAAAAACAATATGACGCGACAGCATCATGCAGTCGGCAGTAAGAGTTAGACATAAACAGTAAGTGTCGGAAAACTGCGATTCGGTTGATCATATGCCCCATAAAAATCATGTAAGTTAGTGCCCGGCCAGTTGGTTTAAGCGTTTTTGTTCCCGAATCAAGACAAAATACAGCATCCCATATGCAAAGTCTTGGAAGAGGGGGGAAAAAAAGAACAAAAAGCTTGAGCTTATATCATACCCTTTATGTAATATTTACTGTTAACAAACGCAATGGCGAAAGATACACAGAATATTCCATAAAACACTTGTGGCGAACTCAAGGGACCCCGGGGGGTCGGGCCGATGGGAATGTTGACCGGATAAAGTCTATCAATATAGATCATCAAACCAGAATGACACTCAAGTATTATCAAGGCCAACGTTTTGTTGCAGTCTTTCCTGTGTGCACACGTCATCCGCGTACATGAATTGAAATTTGAATATAAAAAAAGAAAAAGAACAAAGAAATCTGCTGAAAACAGAATACATAATTTTTGTGTGACTAGTTTATTTCACTTTGGGGTTAATGACTGTTCACATGATCCGAAAACAACAACAACAACAACAACAACAAGCCGAAACGTTGTGGTCTAGCCATCTTGTAATTTGTATGGAACAAAAAGGGCAATACTGAACATCAATGTTTGAAAAAGTGCAGGCGAGTAATGCTATGTTCAAAGTGTTCTAAAATAGGAGGAAAATATAGGGGAAATGTGTTGCAAACAGAATCATATTTATCTTTTTTCAGTCTTTCTCCCTCTACCCCCTTGCCAACCTGTCTGTGTGATTTTGTGCGTTTGGTGAAATTGAAGCAGTGTGACTGATGCGACCACGTGTTGAACGGAAATACATATAACTATATGCAGCTATAGTGTGGGCGTGTGAACATTTCTGCACCTACGTCCGCTTATTTGGAATGAAGACCGCACGAATATACGAGAAGCTCACCCTTCAGTTCTTTCATTTCCCAGAATCTTAAATTCACGTACTAGATAGGCATGTTTGAACATCACTGAATGGAAAGAAAATTGAAAACACGTTTCTTTTCTTCTCCGAAAAGATTCAAACAGATGGGAACGAAGAGTTATCGCAGTGCAGAAAAAAAACAAACCGAGAACTGCACACAATATTTGACTGTGATGATCCATATCGCCATAAACATTTCGTCGATGAGTCGCCTGCATGCCGTGCTCAGCAAATATGTATAATTATGATGAAAAAAAAAAAGTTCATTCGATTACTGATCATGGTCCTACCACTGCATGCCGAAATCTGTTACTCTTCGAAAGGGAGGCGGAGTTGGGAGACATGAACATGTGAAAGAGATTCAAGATAAAACAGGTGACTGGGACCCACCCGCGTCTAAGGAGATGGAGCAAACAGAAAGACTCGACTGCAAGCGCTGCTTGGCGTGGAATTACCTCCCTTTACTCGGAGTACGCGCTTGTGTATTCCCTTTGGCACAGTGTTAAAAAAAGAAAAGAAAAAAAAAAGAAGTCTGCAATGTCGCTGGTGTGATCGTTCAGTTGGATGTATATTATCTCTTACACGTAACTTTTTTTTTATTTTTTTTTTAATGGACCTTAATGTTTGTGACTGTGACTGTCTCATGAATCACTCGCTTGTCTCTTAGTCTTATACTGCGTTCTTATGTGCGTGTAGTTTAGACTGCTTTTGCTTCAGTTTATGTGCATAATTATTCCCCTCTTAAACAGCTTGAATTATTTGTTCCTTCTTGTAGAGAAGATACACAGTATATCCCGTATTCTTGCAACGACTTAACTGTTGTACGTGAAGCACGTGCATCAACTGTCACCGTGATTATGAGGACTACAGTGAACATGAACAACACATGACCGCATATGGTAGTGAGATTTGTCTCGACCTCAGCCTCGGACTTAGTTACGTCTTTTGTTTTGCTGTAGTTTCATCTCAGGTGGTCTGGGCATTGACCCAGGGGAACCCTCGCTTGGAAGCCTGGATTTTTTTTTCTGTTTCAGTTCCCTCACCTTCTGTTCAAGAAGTGTCCTCTTTTCTGTCGCTGTCTGTCTGTTGTTTTTTTTGTGTGTGTCAGTGCGTGTTGTTCTTGTTGTTTTTCTTTCCCTTTCCGTTATCTCATTGTTTTTGATTTTTTGCTCCACGGCTCCATTTACCCTTTTTTTTTCGTCTAGAAAGGATTACTTTTTTCTCTCTTCGGAGTGCATTTTTATTTCTTTTCCTTTTTTTTTTCTTTTCAATTTTTACTTAATAACCAGAAAATGTGAGTTAACCATTGGCAGTTTCTGGCCATGTATATGTGGATTGCAAGATACAGGAATGCATTATCTTTTTTTTTTCTTTTTGTATTCCCTTCGTGACAAAATTGACGAAAAGTGTCCATGCCGAAGAATTGTCTTGATTGCCTTTAGATGCTTGATTTTAAAGTCACGGTTTTTGCCTAATCTTTTCCCTCAGGTTTGACGAGATTATGAGGTGTGTGTGTGTGTGTGTGTGTGTGTGTGTGTGTGTGTGTGTGTGTGTGTGTGTGTGTGTGTGTGTGTGATTCATGCCCAGATGCGGACCACTGCGGTCAGTCGGGCTGCGGACAGTAGGAATGACCAAAGACCCAATACGTTCAGTGTATTTACGGTCTTTCAGACAGTCTTTGATAAGACTACCACAGGAAGAGGGCAGTGTATGAAGCTGGAGAACGCCATACGATAACGTACCATGCAGCGGGTCACAACTGCAGGGGAATATAACTGAAAATGATCGAGGACTTGCGTCACAGCTAAAGCAGCACACACATTGCTCAGTTCTTCATCTAGTATGTGTGCAAACTTGGTGCAGTTTGTTGCACCAGTGTCAATCGAACAAACTTCAGTGTAAAAAAAAAACAACCAACCAAACAAACAAAACAACCCCCCACCCCCCGCCCCCCTCCCCCACTATTGTGGATCCTCGTTCTCGAAGATGTCCAGTTCACGGGGAATAGAGAACAAAAGCAAAGAACTGGTATGTACGGTTCTGCTTGAGCTGAAATGGGCGAGCTGTACGAGAGATATCAATGTGGTGGGGCGTGGGAGGAAAATGAACAGGTTTCAGTTCTCGCACGCTTGGATTCGTGATGCATTCCTTGCAAAGAACATAGGCCATGCAAACCGAGATATGGTAACGGAGTGCTTGGTTTTATTTAAACTCCATTTTCACACAATACAAATTACTTGAAACAGCCACACTACTTCTTGTAATGAAAATAGATGATAGCAAAGTAACTAAGTAAGTAATACCCATGATGTACACTGATAAGTAAGCCGGAATTCCTCATTCAAAGACAAAACTTAAATTAACATTTATCGACAGTTGCTTTAATAACTGGGTATGAAAGGAAACCAGAACGTAGAATAACTCACTATGAAATTTTGTGGAAAAAAATATATATCATAAATTTTTAATAAAAGGAAATTACAAATTATACTTGACCCTTAGAAGAAGTGTCTTATATTTAAGCGTTTCTACAACAGAAAAAGATCCTTTCTAAGAACTCGGGGGTAGTTCCATGATTTGATCAGGGCAGCAGCGATAACGTCAAAAATGCTCCGCCCGTCGACCAAGTTAATTCTCAGATTGCTTTCTCTTTGCACTCACGACAGTCGACCAGCCCAGCCAACGCAGCCACTGAGCAGTAACCGTCACCGCCCCAGTCCACTGTCGCTAACAAAGAGTTTGCTCCCTTGAACTGATGAGTGACAACGCCAAGTTGTCGCGTGCGCTCGGGGCGCGTGCAGGCCCTGATTGGTCGACCCGTGCGTGACCTCTCGGCCCCTTTGATCCTGGCGCTGATTAGGTGGGAGGGGTAGGGAGGTAGAGGGTGGGGCTTGGCTCGTGGGGTGGGGCCATGTGTGGGATGTCGGTTGACTCTGCGGGGCGGGAGGAGGGAGGGGTGAGGAGGGTGGGTGAGTTGGAGGGGGAAGGGGAGTGGGGTGGGTTGGGGTGGGATGGAGGGGAGTGTCTGGCTTGTGTGGTGGTGATGGTGCGTTTTTGTGTGTAAACGTTGTTTTTTTTTTTCGTTTTGTTGTTTTTTTGTTTTGTTTTTTCTTCTCTGAAAGCATGACCTCAGTGCGCTTTTTGTCTCCCCTTTCCTGTGTCTTTTTTCACCCTCACCATCTACATGGGCTTCGGTTTAATTTCATTTAATGCTCCCTTTCCTTTCTCACCAATTCTTTTTTCTTAATTTTATTCCGCCGTGTTAAATCTTTGATTTTTGCGCTACTGTTTTGTCTCTGGACACTGTCTGAGTCCCCCCCCCCCCCCGCACCCTCACGCCCCCCCCCCCCCCCTCTCTCTCTGTGCACTGAGATTATAATGTCAAGTGTAATGAGCGGACGTTAAGCCAATCACGTTCAGCTATCAGACAATAAGGTGTCACTCCATTTTTCTTTTTCATAGTGTGTGTTTGTCCGCCTCAGTCTGTCAGCCTGTTTGTCTGTCGTCCCCTTCATCTTCTCTCAGTCTCTGTCTGTCTCTCCATACCTGATGCCTTTAACGCGGTATCACGAACTGACCCGCACATCCATGGGATATCTTATTACGCACCTCGAATTTTATAGTCAACTGAGACTTCACTGAATAGTCTCTGCGAGTGTTGACGCCGACCAGGAAAAAGTCTTGATGGTACCAGCATGGAGCTATTGAGCTAGACTCTAATACAAGTTTCCCCACTGAGAGGTCGATGCCATCGCCTTCTGAATCAGTGGCGTGAGAAGTTGTGCAAAGGATGATGACGGTGTGAAATGGAAAACCTGGAGGCATTTAATTTTGCCATTAGTTCGTCTTCAATAGATTCGAGATTCACCCCGACTTTCTAACCCTTTTTTTTCTGTTCTTTTTCTTCTTTTTATTTCCTTTCGTCTTGTTCTTTTTCTTGCAGGATCTATGATTTTAATTAAAGCTGGGAAGACCGATGCTGCGCCAAGCCATTATTGAGTGGGCAAGTACAGTGATCTGCGCACCAAGGCAGGTCTGGTTTCAAATTATTACCAGGATGCTTTGGGGTGGGGGTGGGTGTACGGTTTCTCCGCTGACACCGGCTTTTGAACACAACAAATTGTTGTTGATTAATCCGGCGTGGGTAGTAGAGAAAAATGTTGGGCGACAAAGACGATAAAAACCGACGAAATCCAAAAGAGAAAGTTCTCTGTCAGTCTCTGTCTGTCTGTCTGTCTCTATATATACTGATATATATATATATATATATATGTGTGTGTGTGTGTGTGTGTGTGTGTGTGTGTGTGTGTGTATGTGTGTGTGTGTGTGAGTCAGTGTGTGTGTGTGTGTGTGTGTGTGTGTGTGTGTGTGTGTGTGTGTGTGTGTGTGTGACTGCCACTCCTGCGTGCACACACACGTGACTGAGGAGTGACATGACACAGACACACCGGCGCGCACACATGCTATCAGTTCAGTTATGAAGGCAACATTAAATATCCGTGCGCCATTTCAGTATCGTGTTAGGTGGGCGTTCTTTTTTCTCAGGTCAACAGTACGATTTCCAGTTTGACTGAGCATAGCGGCAGTTCAAGTGACGGAGTGACAAGAGGAGACTGATTCGATGATCCTATACTGACATCCGGCAACCCGGCCACCCACCTTCCAGATCAGATTCTAACACACCTCCACCGCACATTCACACTTACGGCCCAGCCATGTCACAGTTTTATCAGTAAAATTCACATCCATTTAATTTAAGAATTTTGCAGAACTGACGTACATTACTGCCCGCGCCATGCGAAAAGTGAAACTGCCAAAAGCAACAAAACTGACGGGAGTAGCGGTGGAGGTGGAGGCGAGAATTGCAAAACATTTCCCATTGTCAAACATATCGACATTTGTTTTTGTTTTAGTTTTGTTGTCATGTGTCGGTTGTCTTGTCGTGTCTCACCAAACTTAGTGTTTGTACATCGACGTGCTTTCGTTGATTTATGTTCTCGTTTTTTACCTCGGTCTGCAGCCGCTCAGTTTTTTCTGCCACGAAGTTTCAAGCCCACAACTCCCAGTGCGTTTTGTTTTGAATTTTTGACGAAAACACCCTCACATCTGTCATGTCCTGCAGCCCACATCTTGGGACCGACTTGTCAACATTTTGATTGTTGTTTTCCAAGTGAACATTGACATTTAAAAGTCACCCGTGGGCATTCGAACTGTCTGTCGTCGATGGCACGAGCGAATCACGGGCTGTGCTCGCCCTGCGCGCTCCGCGGAGCGGGGGCATTGCACGCTGTTCCCGCGCGTTCGCCCCGCGCGTAATCCGTGGCTCGTAGTAAAAATTGTAAGCTAGCAAGCACGCGGTGGCCTCCTCCTCGTGGAAATAGGGACACTCGGCAGCCTTCGGAAAGCATGAATTATTCAGCGCTGACGGAATATTCTATATTTGGAAGACCTCGTAAATGTGAAACCGAATCCCTGTGACCGTGTTCCGCATTGTTAGCATAATTTTATGACGTTTCACGATCGAGGTGCCGCAAATGCCCATATTTGGCATTCGGGAGCGTCCGGAACAATCTCGAACACTAATGAGCCGACCAATCAGAGGCCAGCTGCTTTCCTTGCCCAGTCACGTTGATTGTTGTGTACTACGAATGAATGAAGTGGCAGCAGAAGCATGTTACCATTCGAACCAAGCACGCTGTGCTGTGAACTAAAGACCAGACACAGATTGAAAATGCCCAGAGTTGTGTCAAATCAAAGAGCAAAGTTTGAGAACGACGAAATCTTCAGGAAACTCAGTCGTGAATGTGAGGTAAGTTTCGCATTATGCCGACTGCTTCGGGGTTTTTGGGCTCGGCCCTGTGTGTGAGTGTGTTCTGCTAATCGGCTGTGACACGGTGAAGGGAGTGTAGACTGGGGAATACCGGTACTTGCGATTTGAAGACCGCTGCGCCTGCACTGACCAACTAGGGTATTGGTCAGCTTCTTCCCTGGTCAGTGCCTTTGAGGATCGTGGAGGATTATAACTCGCCGCCAGATTTCCTGTACACATTTAAACAGGATCATTGCTTTTGTTACTAGCTACGTATTGTGTGTGTACGTGTGTGTGTTGTGAATTCCGTGTTGAAGGTAAAGTCTTGACACATCCGACGGTAAGATTTTTTTCCTTCCTGTGTGTGTTATGAGGGTGTGTGCCCAGTGTCACCCACCAGTGGAATGTGTTGAATGATCGGGTCTATACAACGAGGCGATGTGAATTCGGTGTAGGCGTACGGACGGCACTCCTGTAATGATGGGATCATCACAATATTGACAGTAATGGTGTACTTCGTAATACACCTGGGATAAACGCCGCGATAGGCTGCTGCTATTGCAGTAATACAACTAATAGTAGTAGTTCACTACTACTATTACTGACCAACACAACATTTTCATGACGGAGTGACAATGTTCTCAGTCGACAAAAGTGACTCAAGTTGAGTCAGTGTTGAACAACTGTTAAGTATACAGTACATTCTGTCGGATAACGGTGTATTACATGTAAGTGTTGTCAAGTCATGTTTTGATTTATCTGCTCTGATTTTAAGGATCGCAAAATAAGAACTAAGTGTTGTACTTGAGAAAAAAATAGAATATTTTCTAATTGGTTATCGGCGGCCACTGCTTTGCCGGACTCTGTAAGAAACACCGAGTTAGTCCCTGACCCCCTTAGTAATGTACGTTGTAATATCTTCCTCTGCTGTCTGCTTAATGGGATGAAGTTGGTGTTCATCTCACAGCTCTTCTGAAAACTGATTTGTTGTCTTTTTAACATCGGTCAGTGTGGTCTCACTCAGTGATTCAGTGTTGGGCTGACACTCACCCAGCTCATAGCACCAGATTTTTTAACTGCTTAATACTGGACAAATAAAGCGATGAAAACGAGAAAGTATTAAAATGAACAGAATGCACGTTCCGAAACCGTCAAATGAAGGGCAGGGGGCTGAGTAACTGGAGTGACTGATAGCACAATGCCGGTCCCGCGAAGTGAACTATACAACCGATATCACCATCATGTCATGCAGCGATCAAAGAACATGCCCGGAATTTTAGTGAATAGCCCCTTGCTTCGGAATCACTGTTTCGGACCCATCCCTTTCATTTAAATCATTTCACTATCATCGTTGACAGTGGGCAAGACTTAGCCGCCAGACTGTTGGCTCACAGGACAGACGACTTATCTTTTCAAAGACCAAAGTCGTGCACTTAAAGTCACTGTACCGTGATCATAATGCACGAACTGTGCACAGTCAAAAGAACATAAATCCCCGCCCACACTCACTTTACCGCCATTCCCAAACAGCGGCGATCACGCCCGTCAGCCTAAACGGGGCGTAATTCGTCGTTTAAAGCACTGTCACGCGCACTGATTTTCACTTGAATACAGCGCTACAGATAATAATTTCTCAGAATTTCTTGTTATCATTCTCATCGACGTAACATGTTCAGATTGTACAACGCAGGACTACATGCGTTACGGCCAGTCCGATGAAGGTCATGTGAATGCAGATGAAGATCTTTCTCACACTCCGTGCAAACACGCCGATGTCAGTTTGAAATGTAGATGTGTGCTGTCGACCGGAGTTGCGTAATTCGTGGTAGCAATTTGAAATCAGCATTCGTATATTTTTGTTGGGTAATGATGTAGCATTTGTGTAAATTTTTGTAACTGACGATTAACCATTCTGCATTCGTGTAATTCTTGGTAATAATCGTTTAGCATTCATATTATTCTTGGTAACAGTTTAGCATTCGTGTTTTTTTCCCCTTTCATTCTTTTATCAAAAAAAAAAAACAAAAAAAAAAAAAAAAAACAAAAAAAAAAAAAAAAAAAACCGCACAAAAAAGCATGCATTTAATTCTGGGTATAAAATGAAAAGAAGTGATGCGGTGTAGTCTACGAAGATACAAGTGTGCTCTTTGATTTAACCAGGGTTTTATTCGAGTAAAATGATATTGCTTATTTTGTGAGTTTCACCTAACATGCCTTATGGCGTTCTTAGAGTTACAGTATGTAAGTTACACAATACATGACTGCAATAGCAAAAATAGATTTATCAAATAAACACAATATTGCATGAAACATACACACACAACACACGCACACTTTTTGTGTGAGAGAGGAAGAAAAATGACTGTATAGAAGATTTATTTATTTATTTTATTTATTTATTTTTATTTTTATTTTTTTTTGGCATGGATATCGACTCCAGAAGTTGATTTTAAACTGATATCTCTGATGACTCCATTTCCCTATCTCACGCCAATTTTCTTTGTCATCCGCATACATAGGCTTTTTTAAATTCAGGAACATTCTAAACTCATCTTATTCCTTGTGTTTGTAGTCAGTCTGTTACCTCTTATTCAACCAAGTGTTATTTCTCACACAGTATTGTGTTTGTGATAAGTCTGTTACCTCATATATAACCAAAGTGAGATGTAAGAAGTGTGGAGTTTACCTCCGTGTCCTATCAATTTCAGGCTTGAGAGATTGGAAGCATCATTTCCTAAATTCTAACTTTCTGTGCCTGAAATGTAATATTTAGAAATATTCCATATGACAGTCAAATTACAAAAATTCGTTTACTTTTCTAACAATCCTAAATTGGGAATTTCTAATGCTGTAAGATAATAAATATTAAAAGATATAACATGCAGTATTGTAACTGTTAATGTATTGTAAAATTTGAAAAAAAGGAGAGAATTTAACATTTAATGTGTATGGTCGACTCTCATGGAAAATATGATTTCATGTAAATCGGAAAAAGTAAAAAAAAAAAGAAAAAAAAAAGAAAAAAAGAAAAAGAAAGAAAAAAAGATGTAATAATCAGTGTGTGTGTGTGTGTGTGTGTGTGTGTGTGTGTGTGTGTGTGTGTATGCCGAGGTTGTGTCTCGGAAATGGCATTCAACAAAAATACCAGTGAGCAGAAAATAAAAATTAAAAAAAAAAAAAAAGGAAAAAAAGAACAAGCGATAGGCTGATGTATAGAATGAAAGGCGCACCACCTATCATTGGCCAACAGAACAGTCTTGCAGCCAAAGTTCACACCTTTTGCCTCATTGTGCAAGCGAGGTCTTCTGTAGGTTGTTCCGACGTGTGACTGAACGCTTTAACAATTCACGGCCTCCTCAGTGCAAATAAATTGTTTTCAGTGAACTGTCCATGACATCACACGCCAATTCCGAGTGTTGGTTGCAGAGGGATAATGTTTTAAACTCGTTTCACAAAAAAGGCAGTGTTAACATCGACTGCAAAATGAATGAGAGAATAAAGAATTATCCATCTCATTGAGCTAAGACATCGGCTCTTTGTGTACATGCACGCACTAATGTGTGTGTGCGCGCTCGTACGTACGTGCGATTGTGTATGTATCAATGTTTTCGTGCGTGTATTTTCCGCGTGCACGCGCGTGTCTCTGGGTGTTTTCATGAACCTGGGCGGTCACATAAAAATGTAATTTTGACAGTTGCAGGATGTGATGACGATAATAACAATGCATTGTTGGGCTATACAAGGAAAGAGGGTGGGAAGAGGGTAATACCAAATCGAAAACATGAACACACTTCTTGTTTCTGCAAGTGAAATGAATGAGCAGGGCATGTTATGATATACAATGGGGAATGTGGGGGAAAGGATGGGAATATTATATATATATATATATATATATATATATATATATATATATATATATATATATATATATATATATATATATATGAGTAAGTGTTTAACTGTTTGTCGTGGGCATTGAAACTTGTAGTCATGAGGAAAAAAAAATTCGAAATACCATCATGTCGCTTTGATTTAAGTTGTATTTCAGGATGTAAAAAGAAGAAGAAGAAACATCGACTCTCTTTTTTTTATCCACCATATTTCGCATTTGTTATATTACACAATCCAGACATATCTAATAATGATGATTACACTCTTGATTTTATGTAACTGCTAATGTCGAAGCAGGGCCCTCTAGAACAAAACAAACTAACAGATAAAACAGCACAGCAAACAAGGTTTTAACCTTCTGTGTGTACATACAACTGTGTGTGTGACAATGGAAAACACGCGGCAGGATTGCACAGGGAACACAGACAAGGAAGGTGTTTAATGCCCCGTCCACTGGTGACTGGACTTCTGGTTAAAATTTTAATGTTCACACTTGACTGCTGTTGAAACCAGAAGTCAGGAGAGGAGAGGCAGGGGGTTGTATGATGAGCTGGGGAAATAGGGTAAATGATGGGCGCATTCAGAGATGAATATTTAGAATAATAATAATAATATGATAATGATAATGTACATTTATATAGCGCCCTTTCTCTCTAAGAGCTCAGGGCGCTTTACATGAAAGAAAAAATATTACAAGTTACAAAAAACATTCATGACCACTCTTTCTCAAGAACCCCCCCCTCCCCCCTACACACACACACACTCTCCCCCGCCCACTCTACATACATCCAAAGTGAGCTGATATGGGTGGTATTGGAGAACAAGGAAGCTGAGAGTGCTTATAGATAGGTTTGTTAAAAAGATGAGTTTTTAGTGATGAGCGAAAAGCAGAAATAGAATTAGATGCACGGATATGATGAGGAAGGTTGTTCCAGAATAGAAGTACAGCGCTTATGTATATATATATATATATATATATACACACACACATATATATATATATATATATATATATATATATATATATATATATACACATATACGTGACCATAATGCACAGAATGATGACCGATGGTCAAACAGAGAAAAACAACAACTAAACACTGACCTAACAAAATGTCTCAATCACAGGAACATATTCGCAGACATCGGAATGCTGCACATCAGTTGGTAACGCTCAAACAAGCCTGCCATTGTTAGTAATCCCCAGTAATGTTCACAAACATTGCAGTTTGTTCCATTCATGTCTCGCAAGCATATGATTTGAAAATCGCGAAACAGATAAGTTGATGCAATAGAATATTAAACGTGTTTCGCTATGGTGGAAGTCAGTACATTTCTACGAGGTCGTCATAAAACAAAGCAGACTGAATTGTGTCTGCCGAGAAATGGACATGGCGCTTTCAGTGGTTTCAGTCAGAGATGATAAGCATTGGTCAAACGTTTAATAGTACGAAGAAAAACATGATACAAAACAAAAGAAACAGAAAATGGTTGTGACGCTAGCGAGTTGGTTGCGTAGACGTTCACCACAGTGTGATAAATCACTATGATCAGTGTTGATAATAAGGCTCAACGAGTCTCGTCATTGTTTTTGATAACGGTTACTGTACTATACTGATTTGCATTATGCAGTTCTTATTTTCTAATAGCAACAGATTTTTCTGTGTGTAATTCGGGACGTTTTCCCCGGGAAGAGAGCTTCTTGGCACAGTTCAAGCAGCGCCACATTTTTGCTTTCCGTATCCTGTGTACATGTTTCCCGAAACCGGACAGTGGACTGCGTTTGATATGGACACGCAACCAATCAACACAAAGGCCGGGAATATCAATGAATAAATAAGTAAATGAAAATGAAAATTTGAAAAAATAGACAACCCAAAACGGAGAAAGTGCAAGCAAAATAAAATTCGCGCGACAAAGACAGCAGTGCTGCTGCTTTGTCTGAGAACATCCTTTCAGTGCCGAGACCCGAGGATATAATAAAGAGGGTTAGAAGGCGGTGAAAGAAACGGAGAAAGGAGAACGAATGAATAGGAAGGACAAGGAAGAGAAGACGCCAAAGCCCTTTATAACATCAATGACATTCAACAAACGTTTATGACAAACGTTTTAAAATGGCTCTCCACGGAAAACCTCCACACCAAATCAAAACAAATTTCTAAGACAACTGCCTAAAAAATAAATAAAAAATGATACTAATAACAAAAAAGAAGACGAAGAAGAAGCCCTGAATTCAAAATGTCGCAAACATGTGAGCGAGCTCAGGTCCTCCATTCAGATGCGTTCCTTTGTTTATCGTTGGTGCATGCTAAAGAAGATTGTTGGTAACGGAGCCAAACAAGATGGTCAATGATTCGCGTCTATTTTTAACCGTTTTTTTGTTGTTGTTTTTGTTTTTGTTTTTTTAAAAAATTTTTGTTGTTGCTTTGTTTTCAGTGAACTGTCTGTTTGTTGTTGTTGTTGTTGTAAATTTTAAACAGAACTGCCAAAAATTCGAGACCGTTTATTTTTCTTGATGATTGATTTCAAATTGTGTTCAGTTTTTTGACAATTTGATACAACCAATACCATGTTTTTGTGTGCTTCGGGTCAGAACATGGGCTGGGACATTGTTGGTGTGAATGACGAGCGTGTGGATGCTCGAGCAATTTCCGGTCGGTTGAATAAAGACGTATTGTATTTGTATTTCTTTTTATCACAACAGATTTCTGTGTGTGAAATTCGGGCTGCTTTCCCCAGGGAGAGCGCGTCGCTACACTACAGCGCCACCCATTTTTTTTTGGATTTTTTCCTGCATGCAGTTTTATTTGTTTTTCCTATCGATGTGGATTTTTCTACATAATTTTGCCAGGAACAACCCTTTTGTTGCCGTGGGTTCTTTTACGTGCGCTAAGTGCATGCTGCACAAGGGACCTCGGTTTATCGTCTCATCCGAATGACTAGCATCCAGACCACCACTGAAGGTCTAGTGGATGGGGAGAAAATATCGGCGGCTGAACCGTGATTCGAACCAGCGCGCTCAGATTCTCTCGCTTCCTAGGCGGACGCGTTACCTCTAGGCCATCACTCCAATTGTATTGTTTTGTACAAGAAGGGAAGGACACAAAGTCGAGGTTACAAAAAACATTTTACTCAAACGCGACAGCAAGATGAAACAGGACTTCGAATCACGACCGAAATGATTTTCAGACTGGTTCGCTGCAGTGCACGTGCATCACTGTGTGTGCCGCTCAAGAGCCAGGGGAATAACGAGGGAAAAAAAATGTACATGACATTCTGAGTTGAATCCTTTGCCCTGAAACATGTCCTCCGACTGTGTGGAGTGAATGAACCCTTTGTGGTGTGAAGACACGTCAGATGTTGTACACAGCCCACTTTATCAAAGTCTGGTCTTTACAAAAAAACAACAACAAAAAAACACACACACATAAACCTACTTCTTTCCAAAATAGTTCCACCATATACCCCCCCCCCCCCCACCCCCCTCTTTTTTGTTTTTGTTTTTGTTTTGTTGTTCCGTCTTTTGTTTCTAAGTTCAAAAGTGTCTCTAGCCTTTTATATACATGTATTTATTGTTTCTGATTTATACATACGTGTGTGAAAGTATGGCGTGAAAGCTGTTTGGGTTGTTTCACAGCAGGTTTAAGGCTATTATTATTATCATCATCATCATTATCATTATTATTATTGTTGTTGTTGTTGTTATTATTATTAGTATTATTGCTGTTGTTGTTGTTGTTATCATTATCATAACTGATTCACGCTGTATTCATCAGGACAGGACGACCATCAGAAATAAAATGCGAACAGCACGAAGAGCGGGAGAGTTCAAGCAATTGTCAACACCTTTTGTTTTGTTTTGTTTTTTTAAAATATTTTTTTTCAAACAGTGTAAATACATACACACAGAAGTCCCGAAGTTCAGAAATTGTGCCATATATGATATAATAATATTTTGTTTTCTTCAAGACCGGAAATGAATTGCATGAATATAACGTCCTCGAAGTTGACACTCGGTGGACAGGTGCTGGTGAAAAGCTGGTTTAAAAAACAAAAACAAAAAGAAAACAAAAACGAAAAAAACAAAAACAAACAAACAAAAAACAAACAACAAACAAACAAACAAAAAAACCCAAAACAAACAAGCAAACAAAAACCAAATAAAACGAGAAGAAAGGTACACGGTTGAAACAAATGTTAGTTGTAAGATTCTCTACAGTTGAAAAAATATATATCGTAAAAATATGTATATAAAAAAACAAACCCTATCGTTAAAAATGTATTGTTAAAAAAAAATATAG
Source organism: Babylonia areolata (assembly GCF_041734735.1). NCBI lineage: Eukaryota > Metazoa > Mollusca > Gastropoda > Neogastropoda > Buccinidae > Babylonia > Babylonia areolata. The sequence continues at coordinate 44,222,239 of NC_134884.1, forward strand.
GCCTTCTACTTCTAGCGTTTATAGACGTGTTCTTTCAGCGACTCGTATGACTGTGTAAAAATTTCGGTTTGAAGAACTCGCAGACTGGAAATAAATATACCATATAATAAACCGTGAAGGAGAGAAATGAACGAGGCAGTGGCGACAAGAAACGGAATAGTGTAGAACTGGTGGACAGAGCTGACCTTTACGGAGCACTGAAAGTCGATCGTTGCACGGATCCACATTTTTATTTTATTTTATTTTTCCCCCTTCCTGTTCTCGACCTTGAATGATATGCTGTGTGTATTGTAACCTTTCGTATGAGGTACTGAATGGACATCCTTTATGCCTTCGGATTGCACTTCACGAACATCATTTTAAAGAAGGGCGGAGGGGGGTGCTGACGACAGATAAATACAATTTTTTTTTTAAAGTCTTTTTCAAAATGTGTTGACAAAAAGAAAGGAAATGGAAAAAAAGGAAACAGGAAACAAATCATATATGCGGAGATAACCAACACAACAAGAACAACAATAAATAAAAATAAAAAAAATTAAAAAAAAGGAAAAAACTCCGAACAAAGAAGTTGCACTGCATTTGACAACATGATCTGGTAGCTGGTGGAGGAGAAGTGAAAAAGATTTTCACACAGAGCGATGCTTTGTTATAGCAAGGCAAGGCAAAAGAATTATTTTGTATGCCATATGGTGACATTCGAATCCTTACATGGGCTACATACTTCTTTTACACATACCATACAAACAAAAAGAGACTACACATGATTTGAAACTGCGGAGGTTTTTTGGTTGTTTTTTTTTCTCCGACAATAATTTTAAAGATACACCAGCTGGTATGAGAATCAGTCTACGTGGTGAAATACACGGGCTTGCACAACCGTCCCCCCACGCTTTGAAACCTTGAAACTAAAACTGCAAAGCCGTTCGAAATGCAGTTCAGTACCGTTATCAACATGAGTAGTGAGTAGCCTTCTTTGACTGAGAGATCGGTTTAACTTGGTAGTCATTATAAACATGTATGTGATGTCAATGTTTGTATGACGTTGAAAAATGTGATAATAGTAATTATAATGGATAATGCGTTGAGTTCAAAGCTTGTCTAAAAGCCATCATCGATTTAAAAAAAAAAAATTTTTTTTTTTAGTTTTCGGATTTTTTGTTGTATTTTATAGTAACCACGAAATATGTTCATATATGTTCTAATAATTATGTGCATATTAGTGAGTTGAACAAAGCTTGTTGTTGTTCATTGTTTATTATTGTATACCAATTGTTTATTATTTCACCCAGAAAAATACATAATATGTTTAAACCAAGTATGTCCGTTTAAATTTCTTGCTGAGAAGAATCGAGCGATGGATGTGATAGAAAGGGTTTGTGAATGAGTAGAACAGCGCGCGCGCGCGCGCGCGCGTGTGTGTGTGTGTATGTGTGAGCGCGCGCGCGCATATTTGCATTGTATAGATCCCGTGAATGGCGATTTTTTGTCAGTTTTTTCTATCATGGAAATTGTTATTATTAGTATTATTAGTATTATTATAAAAATGAAGAATATGGCCTGTTTTTCTAACTCATTCTATGTTTCATTCGACTGGGGTTAAAAAAAAAAAACCCTTTTTTTTTCGACTGGCAATGAATTTATTTCATGGGTGCGGTACACATGAATCGGTTGATGACATGTGACGTGACGAGAAGTGATGTGATGTAATGACGATTGTGATGTGACATGACATGACATGGCGTGACGTAAGGCGCAATGACGTAATGTGATGACGACTGTGATGTGACGTGTTGTGGCGTGATGCAAGGCGATGTGACGTGTGCAGGTGCGGTACACAGGCTTCAGAGACAGACCGCTGGACGAGAGACAGCTACGTTTCCAGACAGAATGCCGGGAGGGGCATGCCGACCTGGTCAGTGGTGGTCTTTGTACTGTTCTCTCTCTATACCTCTCCCTCTGTGTGTGTGTGTGTGTGTGTGTGTGTGTGTGTGTGTGTGTGTGTGTGTGTCATTGTATATATCTTTCTCTGTTTCTGTCTGTTGCCTATTTTCTGTTTGCTGTTTGTCTCTCATTGAAGACATGTCTGTGTCACCTCTCGTAACATTTCTCCCTCTTTCCACACCCCCCCCCCCCCCTCTCTCTCTGTCAACTGCTCTCTCTCTGTCTGTCTCTTTCTCCACATTTCTTTCTCTCTGACAGTCCACCCTGTACCTGTCTCTCTCTCCCTGTCTGCAAGCACTATGAATGTGCTTTCACTGTGGTTATCTTTGGTGTTGGACTTTTTTTTTTTTACATCTCGTTTTGATTTATTTTATTTAGTTTATGTCCAGTTATTTCATCTAGTTTAGTTTATTTATATTTTATTTATGTTTCGTTTATTTACCCCACCTTTAATTTAAAAAAAAAAAAAAGAAAGAAGAAAAAAAGAAAAAAGAAAAAAAAGTAAGACTGGAGAATAGAAAGAGGAGGTCTAAAATAGCGAGCACTGGTTTGTATCTACCTCCCCCCCTTCTTCCCGCCCCACCCCCACCCAACCCCCTCACCTCCCCCACATACACACCCCCTCTTTCAGCACATCCTCTCCCTCCTTCCGCCACCCCCCTCCCCCTTTTGTATTTTTTTCCTTCTCTCTCTCTCTCTCTGTCTGTCTGTCGGTCTGTCTTTTCAGAACTGCCATGTTATAATTAACACCTTGGACTATAATTAAGAAACTATGCAGACTCTAGTTGTCAGCACGTAACGTCTCGCGCAGTGTGGCGACCCTGTTTTTCCTGTCATGGCTGTGATTATTTTGCTCTGAACTCGTGTGTGAAATATTATAGCACTGCTTTGAGGATCTTCGGTTGCGTGTGTGTGACGTGTGTCATGTTGAATTTGATGATCAGTTACAATGATGACTGTAATAATGATGAGGATGAATTATTTTTGTTATTGCTATTGCTTTTTGTCGTTGTTGTTTTAGACTTATTTTTTAACCGCTCCTGTTGTTGTTATAATCATCATCATCACGTCATCTTCATCAGCAACATTATGTTGTTGTTACCACTATTATTGCTACTACTACTGCTACAACTCTACTACTAACAATGATGATACTGTTTAATAATAACAATAATAGCAGCAACAACAATGATAATGATCATTATAATAATGATAATAACAACAACAAGAATTACCACTCCTGTTGTTATTGTCAGCATCCATCATCATCATCATTACATCATCATCGTCAACAACATTATGTTGTTGTTACTACTGCTACACACTGCTGCTACTGCTGCCACATCCACTAACAGTAATGATGATAATGATTTAATGATACAAACAACAACAACAATAATCTAACATCATCACAGTCACCATTGCAACTAATAATCTAATTCCACGTACACACGCCACACACACACACACACACACACACACGACCGAAGATCCTTAAAGTAGTGATTAATTTTTGACTCACTTGTGTAAACAAAGTGAGTCTTTGTTTTAACCCGGTGTTCGGTTGTGTGTGTGTGTGTGTGTGTGTGTCCGTGTGTCCGTGGTAAACTTTAACATTGACATTTTCTCTGCAAATACTTTGTCAGTTGACACCATATTTGGCATAAAAATAGGAAAAATTCAGTTCTTTCCAGTCATCTTGTTTAAAACAATATTGCACCTCTGGGATGGTCACAAAAAAATAAAAAATGAAGCCTAATTATATGGAAACTGCATTTACTGTTATATTTATATTTTTTGTATTCTCTAAACTTGGCACTTTGATCTGATATTCTGACCCAACAACAAGAGCAGTCATTATTATCATTTTTTGTTCAAACAGTTCTTTTGCTAAGCATGGAAGTTTTATTTATTTTGCAAACGTTTTGGCGCAGATAGTAAAAAAGGGAAATTACTCTGTAATTAATGCTAGGGGACTTAATTTGCTTTAAACTGATCTTTCTCATCTTAAACATTACATTTTGAAATTATACTCAATACATAAAAAGCTTGGATTTTTTTGTTTTTAAGTGTATCACAAGTGAATCTTGAAGGCCTTGCCTCTCTTGTTTATTATAAAATTCACACACGAGTTCAGAGCAAATCACAGCCACGACAGGAAATACAGTGTCGGCATAATGTTATTGTTTTGTTGTTATTATTATTACTATCATCATCATCGTTGTTATTATTATTATTATTATTATTATTGTTGTTGTTGTTGTTATGTATTACTCTTCTTCTTCCTTTTCGTAGTAGTAATATTAGTAGCAGTAGCAGCAGCAGCAACAATAGAAGCAGAAGTAGCAGTAGTGGCAGTGATACCCATTGTTTACTAGGAAAGCCTGTAGGACGGTGGCCCAGAAGTAATGCCCCTAAGAAGCGAGTGCCCACGGGTTCGTGTCCCACACATAGACCGGGCTTTTTCTCCCTGCACTACTAGAACTTGGTTGGTGGTCTGGGCGCTAGTCATTCGGATGAGACGAAAAAAAGAGGTCTCGTGTGCAGTGTGTACTTGGCACACGTATGAGAACTGTTGTCGCAAAATATTAATACAATGCAACAGAGTACAATACTGTACAATACAATTTACAGTGTAGTAAAGTGCAGTAGGTTTCCAACATAGACAACTGTACACTGACAGAGACATTTATGTTTCAACATCCAGTTCTCTTGTTTTTATATGTTGTTTCAATAATTTAGACATCAGTGATATTTTCTTTTCATCTGTATATTCCAGTAACATATTTTAAAAGAAATGCGAGGCAGAAAAGGATTTTGAACTTACAATGTTGAGGTCCATGATTAATTGTGGAATACAATAGATAAGAATGCAAGACGTACAGCTCAAACGAACTTATTTCATTAGCGGACCTGTCCTGTGTAGCCCACACGCCTTCCCCACTCTTCTAGGAGGAACGCAAACAACCAGTCAGAATTGACAACCAAACCCACTGCGCTCAAAACTAACGTGCGTGCGTGCATGTGTGTGTGTGTGTGTGTGTGTGTGTGTGTGTGTGTGTGTGTGTGTGTGTGCGTGTGTGTGTGTGTGTGTGTTGCGTTTGCGTTTACTTTCAATGGATTCCAGTCCGCCGCCCCCCTCTCTCTATCTCCCCCCCTCTCTCTCTCTTACCAGTTTCTCTGTATTTCGGCTGTAAGTCCATAAAGACTGTAATGACGAATCCTACTGGGCCCCACTGCTGTCCCTTTCCATCGACTGTTTGTGATTAGTTGGTGAGTGTGTAAATCTGTTAAAAAAAAAAAATTCCATGAAAAAATATAACAAGAGAGGCAAGGCCTTCAAGACTCACTCGTGATACACTTAAAAAAAACACACCCAAACCCAGCTTTTTATGTATTGAGTATAATTTCAAAATGTAATGTTTAAGATGAGAAAGATCAGTTTAAAGCAAATTAAGTTCCCTAGCATTAATTACAGAGTAATTTCCCTTTTTTTACTATCTGCACCAAAACGTTTGCAAAATAAATAAAACGTCCATGCTTAGCAAAAGAAGTTCCTGTTTGAACAAAAAATGATAATAATGACTGCTCTTGTTGTTGGGTCAGAATATCAGATCAAAGTGCCAAGTTTAGAGAATACAAAAAAATATAAATATAACAGTAAATGCAGTTTGCATATAATTAGGCTTCATTTTTTTAATTTTTTGTGCCCATCCCAGAGGCGCAATATTGTTTTAAACAAGATGGAAAGAACTGAATTTTTCCTATTTTTATGCCTAATTTGGTGTCAACTGACAAAGTATTTGCAGAGAAAATGTCAATGTTAAAGTTTACCACGGACACACAGACACACACACACACACACACACACACACACACACAGACAACCGAACACCGGGTTAAAACATAGACTCACTTTGTTCACACAAGTGAGTCAAAAAAGAGCGAAGAAAAAAGTAAAGCAAAAGGAAGAAAATCTGTTCGTGATTTGATCCTGCTCGGTCCAGGTCTTGCGTGTCGTCTCTGTGACCGGTGCTATCAATTTTACATGCCCGTGTGATTCATCTGGCTTGGTTCCACTTTTACTGCCTTACTTTAACCTGTTCGCCGCGATCGGTTCCATCGCAGCCGTCCGCCTGTTACCTACTCAACCTAATTCAAAGCCTCTACATATGTACGTTTGACACACAGAGAGAGGGGGGTGATAGAGGGAGGGGAGAGAGAGGGGCAGGCAACAGAGAGGATGAGGGGAGGACTAGGGGGATGGGGGGGGGGGGGTGTTGGGGGGGGGGGGGGAGCGCTGCGTGACTAGGGTGATGACATAAAACCAGTCTTTCCATCTACTTGGGTATCCTTTGAGAACTTAGGTGGAACTGTGGAACTTTGGTGTGTGTGTGTTGTTGTTTTTTTCTTTCTTTCTTTCTTTCTTTTCAAGCCCCTTTTCAATTTTGTACTGTGTTTCTTTGTTGTTTGTTTGTCTTTTGTTGTCCGCCCTGATCTGATAGCCCGGCCATCGTTCTCCTCTGGCTGTCTTTTGATCTGGGTAATGAGTCTGTCTTACTCCTCTTCCTCCTCCTCCTTCCCTCTTTTCTTCTCTTCGTTCTCTGGTTCTCTGTCCCTGTCTCTGCCTCTGTCTGTCTGTCTGTGTGTCTCCCCATCTTGACTTACCCTTCTCACTACCTCCTTTCTCTCTCACACACTCCGCCCCCCCCCCCCCCCCTTTCTTTTTTCTACCTTCTCTTCTTCTCTTCGCTCTGTCTTCCATCCTCTCTCCCTTCCTTCCTCTCTTCTCCCCTTCCCCCTCTCTCTTCTTTCCTCTCTTCTCCCTCCCCTCTCTCCCTTCCTTCCTCTCTTCTCCCTCCCCTTCCCCCTCTCTCTTCCTTCCTCTCTTCTCCCCCCTCTCTCCCTTCCTTCCTCTCTTCTCCCCCCTCTCTCCCTTTATTCCTCTCTTCTCCCTCCCCTCTCTCCCTTCCTTCCTGTCTTCTCCCTCCCCTCTCTCCCTTCCTTCCTCTCTTCTCCCTCCCCTCTCTCCCTTCCTTCCTCTCTTCTCCCTCCCCTCTCTCCCTTCCTTCCTGTCTTCTCCCTCCCCTTCCCCCTCTCTTTTCCTTCCTCTCTTCTCCATCCCTCTCCCTTCCTTCCTCTCTTCTCCCCCCCCCCTCTCTCTGTACTGGCGTTGTGCCCAGATACCTATTCACTTTGTTAGTCATGCCCCCCCCCAGCCTCCACCCGGCCCGGAGCCCTCACCGCACGCCCCCCTCCTTACATTTCGATATATATATATATCTATATCTATATCTATCTATCTATATATATATATATATATATATATATATATATATATATATATATATGTGTGTGTGTGTGTGTGTGTGTGTGTGTACGTCGTGTAGTGCCACCGCCACCATCACCACTCTTCTGCTCTGTGTCCGTTGTTGTCCACGTTTTGATGACCCGCCCTTTCCCGGCGAGACTACAATCTGAAACCAGACTGAAAGAAGGGGTGAAAAGTGGCAGCATCTTACAAGTTTTACCTACAGTATGAAGGTGATGTAGCATTGAAGGTGATGTAGCATTTTCATACCGAATTACAAAACCGCGGCCTCATCCCTGCCGACAGATGAAACAAAGTAAAACGCAAAGTGCACGTAGATACACTCGGGACCTCAAGCTGACAACGAGGACATCGTATGGATCACGTGGACCACCATTCAACATCCAGGTGAAAGACAGGAGGGGGAACGGGGGGAGGAAGGGGGTGGAGTGGGGAAGACGAAGAAAATATTCCGGCTCGTACCAGACTCGAACTGTAGACCTGTTTTGTGTTCATTTCTCGACGGTTGCAATAGCCGAGTGGTTATTAAAGCATTGGACTTTCAATCTGAGAGTCCCGGGTTCGAATCTCGGTAACGGCGCCTGGTGGGTAAAGGGTGGATATTTTTTCCGATCTCCAAGGTCAACATATGTGCAGACCTGCTTGTGCCTGAACCCCCTTCGTATGTATACGCAAGCAGAAGATCAAATACGCACGTTAAAGATCCTGCAATCCATGTCAGCGTTCGGTGGGTTATGGAAACAAGAACATACACAGCATGCAAACCGCCGAAAACGGAGTATGGCTGCCTACATGGCGGGGTAAAAACGGTCATACACGTAAAAGCCCACTCGTGTACATACGAGTGAACGTGGGAGTTGCAGCCCACGAACGAAGAAGACGGGGAAGGAGAAGTGTTCGCTTCTTACAAAGGTGTGGATGTTAGACGTCCTGTGGGCCACCAACCCCTTTCTGGAAGTCACGGCCTTCAGTTGTGACGTGTCTGGAATCCGGGGGTTCTGTTTAGTGCTGTGCTGTGATGCCTCGGTCATTCAGCACTGCCTTCGTTTCATTGAGAGTCGTAATGGAGTGGACCTCTTTTCCTTTCACTTGTTGTTGCCTTCTGTGTAATTGTTTTTTGTTGTTGAGTCCCTTTCTTTATTGCATTGTGTTGAACAAGCGGGCTTTCTGTTGTGTAGCAGAAGGTTATTTGGTTTTCATGGCGTCCACGTGATATATAAAACTGGAGTTTCTTCCTCTCGTCAGCCCATAGCTGGATGATTCTCTGAAACTCGATGCCGTAAAAGAATCGTGCACCTGTAGTGCAAGGTATGTGTGTGTGCGAATGGTGTGTGTGTGTGTGTGTGTGTGTGTGTGTGTGTGTGTGTGTGTGTGTGTGTGTATGTGTGTGCGTGCATGTGTTTGCCTGAGAGAGAGAGAGAGAGAGAGAGAGAGATACGGATGTTTTATTCAATGTTATGCTAAGGCCCTTCATGAATGAGTGGTGTAAACAAGCATTCCAGAAGAGAGATACAGAAAGACACAGAGAGGGTTTTTGTCTCATGCTCAGACTCGGATGATTAATTCATTTAGAGGCCAACTGCCTCATATAGAATGGTCCACAATAGTATTTTACAGCGTATCAGTCTGAGTGCGTAAGTGTTCTATAGTCCTAAAACATAACGTATAATTAAATCAAGCTCCAACTGTGTGACGGAGAGAGAGAGAGAGAGAGAGAGAGAGAGACAGACAAGACAAGACAAAGACAGAATCCATATCAACGAGAGTTAAACATAGGACTAAACGCGGTTTTTGACTCACTTGTGGGCAAAGACGAGGAAAAAATGTTGTATAAAAAAAGGATACTTTGGAGAGAGTGAGATAGGGGAAATGTGAAGGTAACATGTGCACGCTTTCTAGGATGGTGTAACCCAAATCACCTTCTTTCTGTTATAAACATGCAGTATTTCCGCCTTCTGGAAAATCTGCACTAGAAATTTCCTCTTTAATATCACTCTCTTTGTCGTAGTCGTGATTGTGCCTTTTTGAATTGATTGAGGTACTAGTACCACCCAATCTGGCATCAAAAATCGTTTTGTTGAATTTACTACTTACAATGACTGATGCAGAAAAGGTTCAAAGTTATCACACAGGTTTTTTCTTTTTTCTTTTTTCTTTTTGGTGGGGTGGGGGCTGTGGGGGTGGGGGTCTTACTTTCATAGTTTTTTTTTTTTAGGTATCTGGCCTCAACTTCAGGGTATGTAAGACATTTTCTTGCGTTCTGTGGCAAAATACAAGCTGCAATACAGCCAGAACAGCCTGAAGACAACAAAGACTGGCCCTGGATGATGCTCAAGATGGACAGGAAGGATTACCATATGAATTGGGGGTGGGGAGGCGGAGGGGAAGGGGCATTAGTGCAGGGAGTGGTGTCAAGACAAGGAAGGCGTGAAAAAATTGTCTGTTTTTGGGGTACAAAAGTTTGCGATTTTTTTTTTGTTTTAGCGTTTTTATGCTTTTCCAATGGTATCTCGAGAATTAATTGAGATAAATTGTTCAGATTTTCCTCACTTTTTAACACTGTGGCTTGTTGCATGGACCTCAGTTTGGGGTTCTCTTGTGCAGTTAAACTTTAAAAAAAAATGTGGTGTGTTTTTTTCATCACATTTTTTTTTCTTGTAATGCGTGCAACCGCAAGAAAAATTCTAAGAACCTTACCTGCTTTCTGTTTGGTTTATGTTGTAAAACTATCCATTTTCTTTGTTTGGTAGAAATTTGAAAACTCTCCAATGTTCAGATTTGTGTCAATCAGTGGAAAAGTAAATAACGCAATGTTCATATCCACGTCGTGTACATTCTGTATTTTTGGCTCTAAAGACACCTAAAAATTGTTTTCTGCAAGATTGAAGTCCTTCTACATCATCTCTGATGTATTTTCTCACTCCAAGGCCAGTTACATAAAAATAAAACAATAGTAAGACCATATACCAAAAATGACAATAAAAAAAAAAGTTTCAGTCTGGGTGGTACTGCTACCTTAAACACGTGAAGGTATCTGGAAAGGTAAATAAATAAATACTTACCATGGGCTATGGAGCTGTTTCTTTTCATGATAAACCTGGACTGGAGTCTCCTTTATATATCTA
>NC_134884.1:44237636-44272636 GCF_041734735.1 Babylonia areolata
GTTTTTCACTGATTCGTTTTATTATTATTATTATTTTTTTTGTTTTGTTTACTGCTTTGATTCGTTCATTCTTTTTTTCCCTACTTTTTTATATATTCTTTAAGCTATTTAAGTCTTCATAATTTGATCCTAATCGGTGTTATGCGCGTGCGTGTGTGTATACTCTGTCTCTCTGTCTTTGTCTGTCTCTGTCTGTCCGTCTCTCTCCCTCCCTGCTTCATACCGCCTCTCTTTCTCTCCATGTGCCTGTGTGTATCTCTGTGGACGATTATCAATATGTTCAGTTCTCCATGTGCCTGTATGTATCTCTGTGTACGATTATCAATATGTTCAGTTCTCCATGTGCCTGTATGTATCTCTGTGTACGATTATCAATATGTTCAGTTCTCCATGTGCCTGTGTGTATCTCTGTGTACGATTATCTATATGTTCAGTTCTCCATGTGCCTGTATGTATCTCTGTGTACGATTATCTATATGTTCAGTTCTCCATGTGTCTGTATATATCTCTGTGTACGATTATCTATATGTTAAGTTCTCCATGTGCGTGTGTGTATCTCTGTGTACGATTATCTATATGTTAAGTTCTCCATGTGCCTGTATGTATCTCTGTGTACGATTATCTATATGTTCAGTTCTCCATGTGCCTGTATGTATCTCTGTGTACGATTATCTATATGTTAAGTTCTCCATGTGCCTGTATGTATCTCTGTGTACGATTATCTATATGTTAAGTAATCTATATGTTAAGTTCTCCATGTGCCTGTATGTATCTCTGTAGAGATAAGAAAAGAAAAAAAAAGAAGAAACGGGCAAGTGGAATTTTACTGGAAGCCAGACAAGCTTGAAAAGAAGAAGCAGTAGAAACATAAGATAATTATGATGACAAAGAAGAAAAAGAAGAAGAAAAAAAAGCGAGAAGAATATACAGCAGAAGGAGAAGGAGATGTTAATCAAGAACAAAAGAAGAGAGAGAAAAAAGGGGGAAAAAAAGAAAGAAAAGAAAAGAAAAAGATAGATGAAAGGCAGAACGTAGACAACTGTCGATGATACAGTTGTCTCGGGAAAGGGATATAATATTACTTTTTCTCTCCTTTTTTTTTTTCTTCTTCTTCTCCTCGCATAGATATATGAAAGTTTTTGTGTTGTTTTTTTCCCCCCCCTTCCCTTTCCTTGTGAGGAAGAAAATGACTCACTGACACACAGGGTGAAGAAACAACAGGATTTATTGTGACAGACACAGAGCTGCAAATCAGTGGGAACAGGGAAGAAAGAGAACGAGGATAACAAACGAGGGAATAAAAAGGAGGGAAGAGAGAAGAAAAAAAAAAAGAGAAAAGAAAGAAAGAAAGAAAAAGATGATAGAAATAAAGAGAGAAAAAATGAAAAAGAGGGTGGGTGGGAGGGTGGGTGGGGTAGAGGACCGAAAGAAGGAAGGAAAGAAAGAAAAAGAGGATAGAACACAAGGAGGGAATAAAAGAAAAGGATGAAAGAAAGAAGGGGGAAAAAGGAACGAATAGAAAGACGGAGAGAGACACAGACAGACAGACAGACAAGAGTGACATACAGTACGCTCAAGTCTCTCTCGCCCGTGCGCTCAGAACAGTACATATGTGCTATATTTAACACCATTACCAGTACTAAAAAAATCAGCTTCCGTATACCTAACAATACTGAAACTAATGTCCTTCCCGCTGTCTCTTTTTTGTATCCATGTCTCTGTCTGTCTCTCGCTGTCTCTCTTCATCTCTCTGTCCGTCTGTCTATCTCTTTTTCTCTTCATTTGTCTGTCTGTCCATCTGTCGCTCTCTGTCTGCCTGCATGTCTGTCTGTCTTATCAAACATGAAAGATAAACAGTCGACGAAAAAAAAAGGGGGCATCTATTTGAGATTGTTCTCACTTAAAAAAAAAAAACAACGACATATAATCAATGTCCATTCATAGAAATGTCTTTCAAATATGGATCCTTTATTTTTGAGGTAATGGGAAATTGAGTCGTTTAGAAATTGATCTGTTTTGTGTCATTTCGTTTTATTTCCTGGAATCGTCTGGCTGCTAGTTTACGTGAAGAAGGAGGAAGAAGATTGAAAAGAAGAAGAAGAAGAAGAAGAAAGATATACAGAAATGAAAATGCACAACTTTTAAAAAACAGTGCAGCGCAACACAACGCAAAGCGGCGCAACACTACACTACACTACACTGCATTACACTACACTACGCTATACTACACTACACTACACTGCATTACACTACACTACGCTATACTACACTACACTACACTGCATTACACTACACTACGCTATACTACACTACACTACACTACGCTATACTACACCACACTACACCACACTACACTACACTACGCTATACTACACTACACTACACTACACTCACTACTCTACACTGGGCAAAGGAAGACGACGCAACGCTACGTAACGCAAAGCAGTGCAACACGACACTACACAACACAAGACGACACATCACAACACCACACAATACGACACGACACAACACAAGACGACATGACACGACACGACACGACACAACACAACACAACACAACACAACGCAACACAACACAACACAACACCACACAACACGACACGACACAACACAACACGACACGACACGACACGACACGACACGACACGACACAACACAAGACGACACGACACGACACGACACGACACATCACAACACCACACAATACGACACGACACGACACGACACGACACATCACAATACAACACAACACGACACGACACAACACAACACAACACAACACAACACAACACGACACGACACGACACGACACGACACAACACAACACAACACAACACGACACGACACAACACGACACGACACGACACATCACCATACAACACAATGCAACACGACACAACACCTCGACACGACACTCCACAGACTGCAGAGTAGCGGGCAGTTTTAACTTTGCCAACACATTCAGTTCTGTAACGCTTCAGTGACATTCTTCTTCTTCTTTCTGATGCTGCTGCTTCTGCTGTTGCTCGTGTGTTTCCTTCGTCGTTCTCATCATCTTCATCGTCACCGACGTCATCATCATAGTCCTCATCTTGTATGTATCTTCTACCTGTCTGTCTGTCTGTCTGCTTTCTCGTCTCTGAAATTTTTAATGTCAACTAATACAGACCGAAAGAACGGATTCTGATTTTGAAACGTCCAGATTCATGGCCTTACAGTCTTTGTGAAAATGAGAGAGAGAGATACTGCGTGCGTGCGTGCGTGCGTGTGTGTGTGTGTGTGTGTGTGTGTGTGTGTGTGTGTGTGTGTGCGCGCGTGTATGTGTGTGTGTTGATCAACAGAGAGAACAAAGTGGAGTAAACCAAACGCAGGTAAACAGGATACTCAGCCATTTTGAAAATGACTTTGCACAGAACAGATGCTTAAACAGTGCAGGTAAACAAACCTTCACGTCATTTCGAAAATGAATTTCTCCTCCTCGTCGTCCTCCTCCTCCTTCTTCTTCTCCTCCTCCTTTCCTTTTATGTTACATCATCTTCATGTGTTTGTTGTGCACAAAGATACTTAATTAACGAAATGAGTAGTGGTGGTTGTTAGGTTTCATCCTCTTCTTCCTGTGTTTATTATGCACAAAGATACTTTAAAAAAAATTTTTTTTTAGGAGAAATCAGTGGATGCCTAAAAGTTCTGCAAGTGAGCAGGATAGTTTCAGCATCCCTGGAAGGTTCTTTCTTTTTTTTTTTCTTTTTCTGTTTTTTTTTTGTCTTTCGGTTTTTTTTTTTTTGTTTTTGTTTTTTAAATCATTTTTCTCCTTTATGTTGTCTTTTCTTTTTTTTTCTTTCCTCATGTCTTTAATCTGTCCTCTTCCCAATGGCATGTTCAAACGCCTACAAGACCATGCAACATATATTACACATACATGATGGCTTCACACAAAATCATATTCCCTGAAAGAGAGGCATGGTGCACAAAGATACTTAACGAAATGAGTGGTGGTGGTTGTTACGTTTCATCATCTTCTTCCTGTGTTTATTATGCACCAAGATACTTAACGAAATGAGTGGTGGTGGTTGTTACGTTTCATCATCTTCTTCCTGTGTTTATTATGCACCAAGATACTTAACGAAATGAGTGGTGGTGGTTGTTACGTTTCATCATCTTCTTCCTGTGTTTATTATGCACCAAGATACTTAACGAAATGAGTGGTGGTGGTTGTTACGTTTCATCATCTTCTTCCTGTGTTTATTATGCACCAAGATACTTAACGAAATGAGTGGTGGTGGTTGTTACGTTTCATCATCTTCTTCCTGTGTTTATTATGCACCAAGATACTTAACGAAATGAGTGGTGGTGGTTGTTACGTTTCATCATCTTCTTCCTGTGTTTATTATGCACCAAGATACTTAACGAAATGAGTGGTGGTGGTTGTTACGTTTCATCATCTTCTTCCTGTGTTTATTATGCACCAAGATACTTAACGAAATGAGTAGTGGTGGTTGTTACGTTTCATCATCTTCTTCCTGTGTTTATTATGCACCAAGATACTTAACGAAATGAGTAGTGGTGGTTGTTACGTTTCATCATCTTCTTCCTGTGTTTATTATGCACCAAGATACTTAACGAAATGAGTAGTGGTGGTCCCCGTACAGCAGTACCTTGCCCTGCCTGCATGCCGGACTGGACACCCGATCAGTGGCGTTTCGGGGTGTACCAGAATCTTTCACAATTCTGTTCCTTTTGATGTCTGGTTAGAACAGATGAATTGCCATCATTCCCTTTGTCCTTTTTCCTCTGTTGTCTGGTCCCTGCTTCGCAGTAGTAGCAGTAGTAGTAGTTGTAGTAGTGGCAGTGGCAGCAGTGGCAGCAACAGTAGTAGTGCTGGTGGTAGTAATAGTAATAGTAATTGTAGAAGGCTTGTAGTTTTTGTTGTTGTTGTTGTTTTTGATTGATTGATATGGATACTTATATAGCGCCTATCCTTGGACGGAGATCAAACTCTAAGCGCTTTACAAACACGGAGTCATTTGCACAACAGACTGCCTACCTGTGCAGAGCCGACTGACAGCTGCCACTGGGCGCTCATCATTCGTTTCCTGTGTCATTGAATCAGATTTCAGGCACGCACACAAACACACTGAGACAGACATGTAACTTTTTTTTTTTTTTTTTTTTTTTTTTACAGGAGTAGCAGCAGCAGTAGCAACACAGTAGCAGTAGTAGATGGCTTGTAGCAGTTGCAGTGAAAGGACTGCCTCACGGCTTTTTAAGTCCTGTCTACCAAATGCTTTAGTTTCTTGGGTCGGCTGTCTGTCGGACTGCAAAATTTATCAATTTATCAGATTTGTATTTTAAGTTAAAACATTCGGAGTATGGTTGCATACATGGCGGGGTAAAAAACGGTCATACACGTAGAAGCCCACTCGTATACATACGAGTGAACGTGGGAGTTGCAGCCCACCAACGCAGAAGAAGAAGAAGAAGGATGTGTCCAGGGGAGTCTTGAAAGTGTAGGGTCCGTGACTGCTGACCGCCATTCTGTTCATGTTGTTAACGCCAAGGGGATTGATCTGACTCTGTGTGGTTTTTGTCTGTGTTGTCACGTTGTTGTTAACGCCAAGGGGATTGATGTGACTCTGTGTGGTTTTTGTCTGTGTTGTCATGTTGTTGTTAACGCCAAGGGAATTGATGTGACTCTGGTTTTTGTCTGTGTTGTCATTTTGTTGTTAACGCCAAGGGGATTGATGTGACTCTGTGTGGTTTTTGTCTGTGTTGTCATGTTGTTGTTAACGCCAAGGGGATTGATCTGACTCTGTGGTTTTTGTCTGTGTTGTCATGTTGTTGTTAACGCTATGGGGATTGATCTGACTCTGTGTGGTTTTTGTCTGTGTTGTCATGTTGTTGTTAACGCCAAGGGGATTGATCTGACTGTGTGGTTTTTGTCTGTGTTGTCATGTTGTTGTTAACGCCAAGGGGATTGATGTGACTGTGTGGTTTTTGTCTGTGTTGTCATGTTGTTGTTAACGCCAAGGGGATTGATCTGACTCTGTGTGGTTTTTGTCTGTGTTGTCATGTTGTTGTTAACGCCAAGGGGATTGATCTGACTCTGTGTGGTTTTTGTCTGTGTTGTCATGTTGTTGTTAACGCCAAGGGGATTGATCTGACTCTGTGTTTTTTGTCTGTGTTGTCATGTTGTTGTCTTGCTTTGTCTTGTCTTTGTTTTCTTTCTTTTTTCTTATCGCTTGTTCTGTTTGATTTTTTGTGATTTTGTTTCATTTATTTATGTATTTTGTTCTTCTTTATGATTAGTTGATTGATTGATTTTTGTTAGTTTACGTTCTCTCCCCTTTTCTATGGATACGTTTATTATTTGACCGTATATTTCATGTGTTATGTTAACTGGTTGATGTAGGTAGTTTACATTATTTCCTCTTTCCTTGCATGCATCTACCATTCTACCATATTCTGTGTATTATTTTTGGTTTTTTGGTTTTGTTGTGTATTCATCTTCATCATCATCATCATCATCATCTTCTTCTTCTTCTTCTTCTTCTTCTTCTTCTTATTATTGTTATTATGTTGTTGTTGTTGCTTTCTTCCACCACTCTGTTGTCTGGTTTTCCAAGGGCCACCCTCATTACATGTACCTGGATTTTTCATATATTTCACTTTATTTTATTTTATCTTATCATTCCCCTTTTGGCCTCATAATCACCCATCATCACCTCCTGTAGTTTTCTTCTTGTGTTCTTTTGTTGTTGTTTTGTTGTCCTTTTCTTTTTTTCTGACCTTCTTACCGCTGCTGACCTTCTATTCTTCAATTTTTTTTTCTTTTCGTGTTATTTTACTTGATTTTTGTTTGTGATATTCTGTTTCATGTCATTCTTGTTTCATTTTATACCTGTTTTCTTTTTTTCTTTTTATATTTACTGTTTTTCATATTTCTTTTCTTTTCTTTTCTTTTTTTTGTATACTTTTTGCCCATTATGTGTTAGCTCGGATTTTGCACGTGCAATCGATATGTCCAAATTGTTTACGACCAGGTTTATGTATGTGGGGCACATGTGTTTTTTTTTAAATTTGTGTGTTTGTTGTTTTTGTTTGTTTGTTTGTTTGTGTGTTCTTGGTGTTGTCTGGTGCTCGGGGGTCTCTGCTTCCTTGTCACCTCTCTCGGATCGCACGTGCAAACACAACATGTCACAGTGCACACAGCGTCTGTAAGCTGCGCAGCTTCGTTTTGTCCAACCTTTCCAGTTTGAATCACAGTTCTTTTATCGTCATCAGCGTCATCGTCATCATCACCATTGTCGTCAATAGTAGAGCAATAATAGAGTAATCCCCACCACACCAACAATTGAGACGCCCCCCACGCCCCCTTTTTTTCCACAAAGAGATTCTCAAGTAACCACCCACCCTCCCCTTTTTAGTGTTTGATTGTTTTATTTCCTTCATCATCATCATCATCATCATCATCTTCTTCTTCTTCTATCTTGATGTTGTTGTTGAAGTATTTACATAGTGGATGGTACCACTGTTTTGCCTCGGTAGTTTACTGCTGCTGAAAAGTGAAAGTAACTAAAAGTTTTGTTTCTAATGTCCGACTATCGTTAATTACAACTTTACCATACCCCTCACCCCCCGCCCCCCATCTGTCTCTTTCGTGTGGGCTCAGGTTCTTGCGTGTCCGTGTACATGCGTGCTGCTCGTGTGTGTGTGTGTGTGTGTGTGTGTGAGAGAGAGAGAGAGAGAGAGAGAGGAGGGGAAGGGGAGTTGGACAAGAGGGAGGGGTGGGGGAGAGGAGGAAGCGCGCGTGCTTGTGCGTGGCCACCACCCAAACAGCCACAGCTTCAGTGCTGATTGCACAGCGTGTGTAACCCAAGCAGTTTTGTTTTTTGTTTCCCCCCTTGCGCCCTGTTCAATAAGGCATACAGCTATACAGCTCGATCCGCGGACACGGAGAACACTTGACCCGATGTGTGTCTATAATTGATGGCTGCCTGTGGACGTTCTCTGCTGGACCCGGCGACAGAAACGAGGCTGCTGAGGCTGGGTCGGTAAATTATGAGGTGCTCGGAACGAGCGGGGAGTCGAGAGGCAATGCCACTGAACACTGCGCAGAAGATGCGACAACAGAAAAGAGAGAGAGAGAGAGAGAGAAAGAAAAATAAATCCCTGTATCTATATTTGATCGGCAGTTCCGGGCAAACAGGCAAACCACCCGAGGTCCATTATCACCGCCCAGGCCAGAGCATGACCGCTGCGCAAAGCACACAACATTGCGTGATGCCGTTGGACAGTTCCCCCCCCGTCAATAACTATCATGGGAAACAGTACGCCGGTGTTAGGGGCAGAACGACCCCACCCTCTCTCTCTTGATCTTTCTCTCTCATTCGTTGCATTCGATTGTGTGTGAAGTGTCCGCTTTATCATTTTTTTTCTTCTGGCTGTGACATTGTTTTGTTCTTTCACTCTTCTTTCTTATTAAAAAAAAAATTACTTAGAAGTAGTAGTGGTAATGGTAGTAGTGGTAATAGTGATCGTTGTAGTGGTAATGATGGCTTCATTGGTGGTTTTTTTGTATTTTTTAATTTATTATTATTATTATTATTGTTACGATCATTGTTTTTGCTTGTTTGTTTGTTTGGTAGTTGATTTTCTTTGCCCTGAGGGCTGGATGAAAAAAAGCACGTCCTTGCTTATTCCACTTCCCTCATTAACGAAAATTCATTCATTCATTCATTCTCTCTCTCTCTCTCTCTCTCTCTCTCACACACACACACACACACACACACACACACACACACACACACACCACCACCACCACCACCACCACCACCCTTTCCCTTCTTATGCACAGTCAAGGGAATCGTCACGAGTCCCGAGTCCAGTAGTGTCTGGTGATGACCATCCCGGCTTGCTTTGGTCAGTCCAACATAGCTCAGCGCACCACAGTCCGTCGTCACGGTCCTGTCAGGGGCAGTCCGGGTTCATTCCGTCTGGTTCCAGTCAGTCCAGGTCACTTGTGTGCCAATATACAAAAAAAAAAAAAAAAAGAAAAAAGAAAAAGAAAAGAAAGAACAGTGCAATACAGTATGATACAATACAGTGCAGTGCAGTACAATTCAGTGTGACGCAACGCAACGCAAGACATCGCAGCTCAACACAATACAACACAATACAGTACAATACAGTACAATACAATACAATACAATACATTGCGTCTTTATTCATCGGACTGCAAATCCCAGTACATGAGGGTTGGGGAAGAAATCACGTGGGACCAGCACGTGCAGCGATGGAAACAACCTGTCAGCAGACTGGCTGGCCGCCAGCAGGAGAATGAGGAGGAGTAGGCTCCTAGGAGAGAGCAGCTGTGTGGGTCTGCAGGAGAATGAGGAGGGGTAGGCTCGTAGGAGAGAGGAGCTGTGTACCCATTCTGCAGGAGAATGAGGAGGGGTAGGCTCGTAGGAGAGAGGAGCTGTGTACCCATTCTGCAGGAGAATGAGGAGGAGTAGGCTCCTAGGAGAGAGGAGCTGTATACCCATTCTACAGGAGAATGAGGAGGAGCACGCTCCTAGGAGAGAGGAGCTGTATACCCATTCTACAGGAGAATGAGGAGGAGTAGGCTCATAGGAGAGAGGAGCTGTGTACCCATTCTACAGGAGAAGGAGGAGGAGTAGGCTCCTTGGAGAGAGGAGCTGTGTACCCATTCTACAGGAGAATGAGGAGGAGTAGGCTCATAGGAGAGAGCAGCTGTGTGGGTCTGCAGGAGAAACGAAGCCAATCGCGGGGTGTCCATCCCCAGAAGCCTCGCCCGGGACCCCGGGTACAACACTGCCTACCAGCCAGGCCGGGAGGGACCCCGGGTACAACACTGCCTACCAGCCAGGCCGGGCTGACAGCATGGAATCGATTCTTCACCGCCACCCTTCTTCTTCTTTCTCCTCCTCCTCCTTCTTCTTCTTCTCCTCCTCCTTTTCCTCCTCCTCCTCCTTCCTCTTCTCCTTTTTCCTATTCTTCCTCTCCTTCTCCTCCTCCTTCTTCTTCACCTTCTGCTTCTCCTCCTCCTCCTCTTCTTCTTCCTCTCCTCCTCCTCCCCCTTCTTCTTCCTCCTCCTCCTCCTTCTTCTTCACCCCCACGCCACCCAGCTATCCTCC
This sequence comes from Babylonia areolata, assembly GCF_041734735.1. Classification (NCBI taxonomy): domain Eukaryota; kingdom Metazoa; phylum Mollusca; class Gastropoda; order Neogastropoda; family Buccinidae; genus Babylonia; species Babylonia areolata. The sequence continues at coordinate 44,247,793 of NC_134884.1, forward strand.
TGTCCGGTTCCAAGTCCACTTAGGTACCAGGAAATTGAAGAAAGCTTTGGGCAACTTTTCTTTCGAATTTTCTGAAGGATTGAGCGCATTTTTCTTTTTCAGTGTGTGTGTGTGTGTGTGTGTGTGTGTGTAATACCCCCCCCCCCCCCACACACACACACACACACACACTCCCCTCCACACACACCCTCTCTCTCTCCTCCCTGAATTAGACATGTCCCACCAGAATGGAAGACTGTTGGAGATTAAGTTTTCCGTTGCTTGACTTTTATTCATCTTTTCCTTTCTTCTTACTTTCATCCTTGTTTCTTTTGCTCGCTCTCATCACCCCCTCCCTCCCTCCCCTCCATCCTTCCCTTTACTCCTCTTTGTCTCTCCGACTCTTTCAACTGGCGGGTTCGTCATTCCTTCAAACACAATGAAAATGCGTAGGGAAAAACAGTAATCCGAAGGCAGATGCTAGCATTTCTTTTAGTCTACAGTTTGGGATGATATTACAAGAAAGCTTTGACGAAGACGATTTGTTTGTACTTTTGGTAGTTGAAAGCATTGTGCACACACACACACACACACACACACACACACACACACGTATGTACGCTGCTCTCTCTTTCTAACAAGATTACCGCCCCCCTCAAGACCCCCGATACAAACGTCAAATAACGATGCCTCTTCCTGTCAACTTACCGCCCCTGCTTTGTTCAAGCTTTCCGATGGTTAAGTTGCAAGTCTGAAAGGAGGCGAGAGAAAAAGAAAGAAAGAAAGAAAGAAAGAAGAAGAAGAAGAAGAAAAAAACGACAACGCAAAAAGGCAATCAGGTTGAGATGACGGGGTGGGTGAAGGAGAGTGGGGGGGGGGTGGAGGTGGGGGTGGGTAGAGAAGGATCGAGTGAGGGTGACGAGGGAGGGCTGGGAGAGTAGGAAGGAGAATCCGGTGAGGAAAATAGGAGAGGGGAAGTTCGGAGAGAGAGAGAGAGAGAGAGAGAGAGAGTGGGGGGGCGGGGGTGGGGGGGGGGGGGGAGGGGGAGAGGACAGAAATGAACTATCCGTCGTTAGAGTGGGTAGAAAAAAAGATATGTTCGTGCGTTGGAATTAATCTGTCTGTAAATAGAAAAAAACAACAACAACAACAACACACACACGTGCCGTCTTCTCTGTCAGATTATGCCGTATTTGAGAATATTCGATCGCTTTTTTTTTTAGGGAGGGAGGGAGAGGCAGAGAAAGAGGAGCAGGAAAGAGGAAGTGTAGGCTGTGTTGTTTGTAAGGGATTTTTCTCTCCCGATTTCCCGTTTGAATTGAAACGTGATATGAAACGATTCATCTGACAGCATCTTTCAGCGATACATTCCATGATCAAGGGATGTATAGTGTGTGTGTGTGTGTGTGTGTGTGTGTGTGTGAGAGAGAGAGAGAGAGAGAGAGAAATGTCAGAAAATGTACTCGCAAATAAAAGCTGTTCAAAAACCGCTTCCACCACAACAGATGGAGTCCACTGATTTATTAATCAAACCATAGTGCAAACGTGTTGACACTGGCTGTGTTCTTGTATCTGTGGTTTTCTTCTGCACCTGTGTCTCAGTATCTTCAGTGAGGTGCTCAGGTGTGTGTGTGTGTGTGTGTGTGTGTGTGTGTGTGTGAATGACGTAATGGATTTTGCTGAACAAACGGTGATATTATCCACAGAGGAAGAAAGGTGACTGACCTTTCCTTAAAGTTCAATCTCCTATCTAGTTTGGGGGTGGGAGGTGGGGGGGGCGGGGGGTGAAAGCATCTGATTCTTGCTTGTCAGCTGCAGCCAAGGGGTTAATGGTTGCGCATCTTGCTGGTGGATAAGACAGCACTGAACAATCATTATTGTGAACCAACCAGCCCACCTACCAACCGTCCAGCCAGCCAGCCACTTGATTGTCTATCTTCTTTCCTCTCTTAAAAAGTGGTGTTTACAATTGTGTGTGTTCATCAGCACGGTCTTCCTTCCCTTTGTTTCCTCCACTGGAGATGCCAGAGTTCTTTCACTATAAATAGCATCGCCGCCTTCTGATAATTCTGTTCTAGAAATGTCCTCTTTTCTATCACTCTCTTTGTTTCTGCCTGTTTTTCTTCCTTCACTGTTGTTTCCTTTTTCTGCCAGTCATTTCCCCTTTCGTTTTTTTTTTTTTTCAAGCAGGCCCCAACACTGTTTTTTTGTTTGTTTGTTTGTTCTCTTTTCCACAGTGTCGTGCTGTTTTGCTCTGACCATTAGGTTGTGAGGTTATAAACACGGGGATAGGCACAAGCTGCCCATTCTGCAGTGTTATTTGCCTTTTTTAAATGTATTTTTGGTTTGGCTTTGAAGTAACCTTTTTCCCCCCCTTTTTACGATTTTTTGTACTTTGGGGATGATAAATGATGCGGAATGGCTGGCGTTCTCAGCATGGCCTAGTCTTATTTGCCATAAGGAGCTAAATGGCTGGGATACTGTATCATGAACTGTATTTTCTATGGTTTGTCTGAGTGTGTTTTTTTTTTTTTTTTTTTTTTTTTTCTAGATGTGACAGTTTTGTGTTGACGCGGTTGAGCATTTGTATGGTTTGACAGTCCTGATACGGCCCTCTGCGGTCGGCTGGACTAGAAGCAACAAGAACAAAACAACTCCTTCCTTTTTGTGGCGTTCCCAGCAACACCATCAGCCCCGCTCTGGCCGGCGATGAATGACCTCATTTTCTACAGCTCTTCACGGCTGCCGTCAAGATTGGATCAGCACGATAATCCGAGCTTCTTTCGATTATCGCCAGTCCCCACCCCCTCACTCCCTCACTCCCTCCCGCGCCCTTCCCCACCCACCAGTGTCAGCCAGTGCCGTGTTGTTTCCTCTCCCCAGCCCACAGTGCCAAATATATCTTGTTGTGATACGATTCTCCTAAATCGTCGCTTCATTCTCGAGAATACCGGAGGTTTGTCGGTTCCGTCAGCTGACTATTTCCGTGATGAGACACTTGATTGTACTGTTGGCGTGCGGGTGTGTGAGGGTGGCTGGGTAAGGGGGTGCGGTGTCGGGAGTGAGGGTTGGAAGAGGAGAGGGGTAGAAAAAGGCCAGCTGAGAGCTGGAGAGCGACTTGAAGTATTATAACTATTTATAGGGAATATTAATACGGGAATCCTAATTCCCCCCACCTCTCTCTCTCTCTCTCTCTTTCTCTTCGTGTGTGTGTGTGTGTGTGTGTGTGTGTGTGTGTGTCCGATTTCTTTGGTAATTAATTTTCTCGAGAGTTTATTCACATCATCACATGCGCACAACAAACACACACACACACACACACACACACACACACACACACACACACAGATTGAGAAACACACACACACACACACACACACACACACACACACACACACAGAGGATTCCCGTAATAACGCGTTTCACCTTTCCGCTGACCGACTCAAGTGTGCCGTCAGAAATAGAGCTGATATCATCAGCCTTCGGAATGTTGGAGGGTCCGAGCCTTTGGCCTGTGTCACTCCGCCCCCCCATGCTGCCCCCCTCCCGACCCAACCCGTCCCCCTACCCCCCCCGCACCCCCCTCCCCACTCCATGCTACCCCCCCCCCCCTCTCCCGCTCCTTGACACCCCACCCCCGTCTCGCCGCCCCCATCCCATCTTGGTCTCTCTCTGTCTCCGTCCGTTTATCTCCCCCTTCTCTTCTCTCCCCACGGTTGGACCAGAAATCATTCATGCGGGGGAAACAAACATTATCCTTTCGTTTTAAGACAACTTTCTCTCTCTCTCTCTCTCTCTCTCTCTCTCTCTCTCTCTGTGTGTGTGTGTGTGTGTGTGTGTGTGTGTGTGTGTGTGTGTGTGTTTCTCAATCTCTCTCTCTCTCCCTTCTTCTTTCTTCTTTTCTTTCTGTTCTAAGTATTATTTGTGTATGTACTTATGTTGTTCGTCTTAATCGTGGGACAGAATTGAATTTTGTTTATGTCATGCTTTATATTGAGTATTGTGTTATGTTTTTCCCTTTTCGTGAGGGCAGGATGAAGACCAGCCATTTATGCTTATTCCTTTTTTTCCCTCAATAAAAAAAGATTCGTTCGTTCGTTCGTTCGTTCGTTTGTTCGTCTCTCTCTCTCTCTCTCTCTCTCTCTTTCTCCCCCTCCCTCCCTCTCCCCTATTACCCCTTCCACGCATCCGTGTAGCAGTGTAGATAGAAAGTATACAAGGAAGAAAGTGTTCAGTTATGGTTTGTTTTGGGGCCAGCGGTCCCCGTCTCCGCCGTGTCGGCAGTGTACATTCACAGATCCTCATTGCTGGCATGCCTTTGATGCATCTTGTCGGCGATCCTCCATAATAAGCGTTACCGCCTAAACCCGCCGCGTGTATTTTATCGACTTCGTTTTGTTTTTATTTCAGCTTAGCTCACCTCGTTTTATTTCATCTGGAGTCAGTCCCCAATCAGGAAGACCCACTGATGTCAGTGTCATACACTTTTACCCGAACCCGGAGGTGGGTGACTTACTCAGCTTGTTTCCCTCGAATGAAGATTGTTATCACAGGGAGATGTTTAGAAATTCGCAACACAGCACAGCGCAGCACAGAACAGTACAGAACAGAACAGTACAGTACAGCACAGCACAGCACAGAACAGTACAGTACAGTACAGTACAGCCACGGTACAGTACAGCCACAGTACAGCACAGTACAGCACAGAACAGTACAGTACAGCCACGGTACAGCACAGCCACAGTACAGCACAGTACAGCACAGAACAGTACAGTACAGCACAGCATAGCACAGTACAGCACAGCACAGCATAGCACAGTACAGCACAGCATAGCACAGTACAGCACAGCACAGCAGTAGCACAGCATAGCACAGCACATCACAGCACAGTACAGCACAGTGCAGCACAGCACAGCATAGCACAGTACAGCACAGCACAGCACAGCACAGTACAGCACAGTGCAGCACAGCACAGCATAGCACAGTACAGCACAGCACATCACAGCATAGCACAGTACAGCACAGCACAGTGCAGCACAGCATAGCACAGTACAGCACAGCACAGCACAGCACAGCACAGCACAGTACAGCACAGCACATCACAGCATAGCACAGTACAGCACAGTACAGCACAGCACACTGAGTTCAGACCAGTGCTTACGGGATGCTGCAGGATACGGCATTTGCTTGAAGCCGGAAAGATCGTTAAAAAAAAAACATCATTACGCCAACTGCTTAAAGGAATTACAGCTTCAATTACGCAGAAGTGGGTGTATTACTCCCGCCAGAAATGTTTTTGTAAGTGAGTTTCACTCACACACACACGCACGCACACACACACACACACACACACACACACACGTAGTACTAACGCACGCAAACACACACACGCACACACCCGACAATAACGTGTCCATATTCAAGGTACGCCAGACTGGTGTCAATCAGTGTGTGAAAGTTCTTTGAAGTACGTCAGCACTCCAGTCTCACACATGGAAAAAGAACAGGAAAGATTCAAATAAATGCACGTGCACTGACTCGAGTGCAGCGGAACCCCAAACACGCGGACCGGAGACGGACGGCAACCAACTCATTACGATTAAGTCAGTGTCATGTGTAAAAAAAAAATTTAAAAAAAGGGAAAAAAAAGAGAAGGAAAGAAACAAACAAACAACAAGGCTGTTTATCATTGCCGTCTTCATCATCAGCATCCTCAACCTCGTTATCGTCATCGTCGACTGATGGTGGCCGTTGCCGTTGCCGTTGCCGACGAGTGAACTGCTGTGTGGGTGCAGTCAGTCATAAAGCAGTGCGTTGCTGTGTCAGTGTTGCGTTGCTGTGTCAGTGTCACTGTTGCGTTGCTGTGTCAGTGTTGCGTTGCTGTGTCAGTGTCACTGTTGCGTTGCTGTGTCAGTGTGCGTTGCTGTGTCAGTGTTGCGGTGCTGTGTGTGCAGGTCAGCTGACCTCAGCCCTGTGAACTATGTTCATAATGATGGACCGCGCGTTCACTGACACACACCCAGTGCTTAACGGTTCACAGACAGGGGAACGGTTCTTTGTTTTGTTTGTGTGTGTGTGTGTGTGTGTGTGTGTGTGTTTGGGGGGAGGGAGGGGGCATGTGTGTGTGTGTGTGGGGGTGTCTTTTACTCACACCTGCACCCTTTCTGTCTCTGACCCCTCGCCTACCCACCCCTTCTCTCTGGCTTTCCTTGAATGTGTGTGTGTGTGTGTGTGTGTGTGTGTTTCTGTTTGTGTGTGTGTGGTGTGTGTGTGTGTGTGTGTGTGTGTTTCTGTGTGTGTGTGTGTGTGTGTGTGTGTGTGTGTGTGTGTTTCTGTTTGTGTGTGTGTGTGGTGTTTCTGTGTGTGTGTGCGTGTGTGTGTGTGTGTGTGTGTGTGTTTCTCTCTCTGTATGTGTGTGTGTGTGTGTGTGTGTGTGTGTGTGTGTACACGCGCGCGCGCGCGTGTGTGTGGTGTGTGTTTCTGTTCGTGTGTGTGTGTGTGTATACATGTGCGCGCGTATATATATATATATATATATATATATATATATATATATATACACACGTATATATACTACATCTTCTCCTCCTCCTCCATCTGCACTCCCCCCCCCCCTCCTCCCCTCCCACTCCTCCGCCCCCTCCCCCCTCACTTCTCCCTGAACTTCACACCCATCCCACCGCCCGCCGACCACCCTCACCCCTCCTCTTCTCCAGGAAGCTTCAGTTACTCACCTACCCACCCAGCCATCCCCAAAACCACAGCCGTCCACCCACCTACCGACCGTACCACCCACCCTGTATCATCCCTCTCTCTTCCGGCCAGCCAAGTGAAACGTTGAAGGGGGAGGGGGGGGGGTGTTAGAGGGAGGGAGACAGAGACAGAGGGAGAGGAAGGGAGGGAGGGAAAGTAGAGATAGACAAAGAGAGAGAAAGAGAGAGAGGAAGGGGTATACGGATACGGGAGACAGAGAGAGAGAGAGGAGGAGGAGAAACAGAGAGAGAGAGAGAGGGGGTGGGGGGGGGAGGGGCAGGCCAAGGAATGACAGTATTGTGAAGAATGACAAACAAACACACACACACACACACGCTCTCTTTCTCTCTCTCTCTCTCTCTCTCTCTCTCTCTCTCTCACACACACACACACACGCATACACACACACAGAGGCTCTCTCTCACACACACACACATACACACACACACACAGGCTCACACACACACACACACACACACACACACACAGAGGCTCACACACACACACACACACACACACACACACACACACACACACACACAGAGAGAGAGACTCACACACAGACTCACACACAGAGGCTCTCTCTCTCTCTCTCTCTCTCTCTCTCTATCTCACACACACACACACAGAGATTCACACACACTCACACACACATACAAACAGAGGCTCTCTCTCTCTCACACACACACACACACACACACACACATACACACGGGCGCGCGCGCGCGCAAAGTCATCATGAAGGGTAATAACAGCTATGCAACATTGCATACGACAGTCACGGGCGCGTGCGCAGCTGGGGACTGAATGAAGCGACAACACACTGCTCCCGTGGACTGCAGGGAAGGGGAGAGGAGGGGAGGACACAGAAAACCAAATCAAATGTCCGTAGGGGAAGACGGCCATGTCATGGCAATTAAAAAAAATAGTAAAAAGAAAAGAAAAAAATCCTGTGGAAAAAAAACGGAATCAGAAGGAAAGAAGTACTATGTCTTGTCTACTTCTGTACTGAGTGCGCTTGTCCGTCTGTCTCTACTGATATATACAGACCTGTCAGACACTTTTTGTTTCTGTCTCTGTCTCTGTCTCTCTCTCTCAACTGCGCACGCACATGCCCCACCCCCTCCCCCCATCCCTTCACCACCCACCCACAATTCGATACTTCTCTTATCCTGCCACCCACCCTGTTCCCAACCTGCGTCCCACACTCCAAGTGAGAAAAAAAGGTCATTACCACTCTCTCCTTCAACTCTCCCTCTTTCAGTCCGTCTCTCTCTCTCTCTCTCACACACACACACACACACACACACACACACACACCCCTCCTACTCTCCCTCTTTTAGTCCCTCTCTCTCTCTCTCTCTCTTTCTCTCGCACACATGCACACACACACACACATACAAAGAAAAAGAGATGGACCCCCCCACACACACACACAGAGTGAGAGAGAAACACACACACACACACACATACAAACACACACACACACAGAGTGAGAGAGAAACACACACACACACACACACACACACACACACACACACACACACACACACACACACACACACACACACACACACACACACACACACACAGAGTGAGAGAGAAACACACACACACACACACACACACACACACACACACACAGAGTGAGAGAGAAACACACACACACACACACACACACACACACACAGAGTGAGAGAGAAACACACACACACACACACACACACACACACACACACACACACACACACACCTCCCCATTCTTCTGGCCACCTCCTTTCTAATCCCCCCCCCCTGTTTTTTAATGGCAGTACAGGATTTGCTCGGGCCTTCCGTGTATTGACTGGTCTCATCATTTTGTCAGAAGGGCTCCGTGCACAGCGGGCTGTGTGTGATGTGGCCTGTCACAGAGCGGATCACTTGCACATCCATCGCTCATGATGTATTTCTCTCTGTCTGTCAGTCTGTCTGTCTGTCTGTCTGTTTCTGACCTTCTGTCTTTCTGTCTATGTGACTGTGTATGTCTGTCAGTCTGTCTGTCTGTTTATGTCATTCTGCCCTGCTGTCTATATGACTGTGTATGTCAGTCTGTCTGTCTGTTTCTGTCCTGTCTTTCTGTCTATATAACTGTGTATGTATTTCTGTCTGTCTGTCTGTTTCTGTCATTCTGTCTTTCTGTCTATATAACTGTGTATGTCAGTCTGTCTGTCTGTTTCTGTCTTTGTCTTTCTGTCTATATGACTGTGTATGTATTTCTGTCAGTCTGTCTGTCTGTTTCTGTCATTCTGTCTTTCTGTCTATATAACTGTGTATGTATTTCTGTCAGTCTGTCTGTCTGTCTGTTTCTGTCCTGTCTGTCTGTCTATATGACTGTGTATGTATTTCTGTCAGTCTGTCTGTCTGTCTGTTTCTGTCAGTCTGTCTTTCTTTCTATATGACTGTGTATGTATTTCTGTCAGTCTGTCTGTCTGTCTGTTTCTGTCCTGTCTGTCTGTCTATATGACTGTGTATGTATTTCTGTCAGTCTGTCTGTCTGTCTGTTTCTGTCCTGTCTGTCTGTCTATATGACTGTGTATGTATTTCTGTCAGTCTGTCTGTCTGTCTGTTTCTGTCCTGTCTTTCTGTCTATATGACTGTGTGTGTATTTCTGTCAGTCTGTCTGTCTGTCTGTTTCTGTCCTGTCTTTCTGTCTATATGACTGTGTATGTATTTCTGTCAATCTGTCTGTCTGTTTCTGTCAGTCTGTCTTTCTTTCTATATGACTGTGCATGTATTTCTGTCAGTCTGTCTGTCTGTCTGTTTCTGTCCTGTCTTTCTGTCTATATGAATGTCTCTCTGTTTCTGTCATTCTGTCTTTCTTTCTATATGACTGTGCATGTATTTCTGTCAGTCTGTCTGTCTGTCTGTTTCTGTCCTGTCTTTCTGTCTATATGAATGTGTGTGTATTTCTGTCAGTCTGTCTGTCTGTTTCTGTCAGTCTGTCTTTCTTTCTATATGACTGTGCATGTATTTCTGTCAGTCTATCTGTCTGTCTGTATGACTGTGTCTGTCTGTCTGTATGACTGTGTCTGTCTCTCCGTCCAATTTCTCTCCGGTTGTCTCTGTCTCCCCTTTTCTCTGCCGCATCCCTGACTGTGAGAAGACATGTGTCTGTCTGTCTGTTTCTGTCCTTCTGTCTGTGTTCAATGTCGTGGTGTCCCTCCGTTCTTCTGTCTGTGTCTCCTTTCCCTCCGTCATTTTCTCTCTCTCCATCTCCCCCTCTCTCCTTCCCTTTTTCTCACTCTCTTTCTCCACACACACACACACACACACACACACACACACACACACACACACACACACACACACACGCACACACGCTGTTAAGTGACGACTTCGTCAACTGGCTTAATTAACACTGCAAGTGACTTCTCTCCTGTGTCTCGTTCGCAGTTCTCTATTGATCACAGAACTTGAGCGGAAGGGAAACTGTGACAAATATTGGAGGTCTTTTTACCCTTCTGTCTGTCTGTCTGTCTGCCTCTCTGTCTCTCTGTCTCTGTCTGTCTGCCTGCCTGTCTCCTCTCTGTCTTTGTTTCTGTCTCTGTCTCTCCTTTGTCAGTCTGTCTGCCCCTCTCCTCTCTGTCTGTCTGTCTGTCTGTCTCTGTCTCTCTCTCTCGAATACATACTCGCACGCACACACATGCACATACAACTGCCACCTCTTCACGCACGCACACACACACACTTATTGTTACTATTAGTACGTACACACACACGCACACACTTATTGCTACTATTAGTACACACACACACACACACACACACACACACACACACACACACACACACACACACACACAACACACCAGTGCACAATATCTGTTACTACTACAAATGCACACACATGTCCGTACGGTACACCCACATATTACACAACCCTCCTCTTCGCATCTCCTGCACACCCACTAACCCACCCACCCCTTCCCCATACACACACGCACACACACACACACGGCACACACACACACACACACACACACACACACACACACGCACACACGCACGCACGCACGCACACACACACATACATACATACATACACACACACACACACACACACACACACACACGGCACACACACACACACACACACACACACACACACACACACACACGGCACACACACACACACACACACACACACACACACACACACACACGGCACACACACACACACACACACACACACACACACACACACACACACACACACACACACACACACACACACACACACACACACACACACACACACACACACTGTATGATGACTGACTTCATAACTTCACACTCATTCAGAACAATCAGGGCACAACCTCCCGTACACACCACTGAACACCACCGCACAGAAGGCAGCTGGCACGCACCGCTACATGAAAGAAACAGGAGAGAAAGGAAGAAAGAAAGAAAGGAAGAAGAAATCAAGTACAAGGTCTACTCCATAGGACGGAACGAAACACGTAATTCAGCTCAGCTCTTGCCTCTTTCTCGGTCGTCTTTTGGGTTTTCCCCCAATTCTGCTTCCCCGTTGCCCCCCCCCCCCCCAACCCCCTCCCCCTCCCATACACCCCTCCTATACCCCCCCCCCACCCCCACTTCTCGCCGCCCCCGCGCTATCTTCTCTCTTGCCGGACAAGATGGGCTTTCTTACGGTGTAGGGTGGAGGAAGAGTTCCTGGGTCAGATTGTATCCCTGGTGCATTTTGTTTTTAATCTCTCTCTCTCTCTCTCTCTCTCTCTCTCTGAGAGAGAGTGTTTTTGTTGTCGTCGTTGTTTTTCCTTGTTTTTCTCTTTCACTGCAGTGAGTAAGTTATCACGTTCAGCATCACGTGATCATCATCGTTGCCATCGTCTTTCCTTTTTTTCTTTCTTCTTTCTCCTCCTCGTCTTTCCTTCCCTACTCTGTCTCTGTCCCGCTTTCACTCGCCGTCCCTTTCTCTTTCCACCCCTTCTCTCTCTCGTTCTGTCTGTCTGTCTGTCTCTCTCTCTCTGTCTCCTTATTTCGTTTTTTCTTCTCCCTATCCGTGACAGGCGGGCTCCTGTGAAGCGTGTCCTTGACAGGAAGTCAACACGAGCAAACAAACAAGTTTTCGCAGCGGTACCTCTCCTGCTTCCCCCCCCCCGCCCCCCCATCCTTCCCCCTCCCCCAGCACCTTCCATTCCCCGCGCAGCCTCCATCCATCCCCCTCTGCTTTGCTGTCTGTGCGCCAGGATCTCAGCAGAAGCCACGACATGTTCCGTTCAAGGTGCACGGTCGGAAACTACAAGACGATTTGCACACTCTTTTGCCTTCTGTTTATCTTTCACTTGATTATATTTTGATGTATTTACATATATGTTTATTTTGTTTAGTTATTCTGTTTCGTTTTGTTAACGTTTTCACACAAACCTGGTGTAGGCTCTCAAGGCCCGACCAACACATTGGGGTTATGAGAATGGTAGACACGTGCTTCTTGTTTTTCATTCCTGTTCATTTTATTTTATAGACAGCAGATGTGGTGTAGCGTGATGTGGATGTCAGCACGTTTTGATACCGCCCCTTTAGTCTGAAACTGAAACTGATCAAGGCAAACCAGTTCGGGTCTGCTCATTTGGTCTGAAACGAATTCGGGCGTTCACACTAACACTCCGACCCACCGTGATCCGAACAGAACTGTACTCCGGCCACCTGGCGATGGAGTCTGATGCAGATAAGACAGTCAGTCGTGTCCGACTGTCACCATCAGAACAGCAGAGGAGGCAACTGCTGTCCTGACCATATGTGCTAAAATTTGATTATAGTTGAGAGTGTCTTGCCCAAGTTAATCCCCATTATCTCGGCCAATAGGGATTTGGGACAGTCGGCGTTGGGTTGGTTCCCAAAGCCAACTTACCCTCAAGGCTGCAGCACTGAGAGCCAGTGCAATCTTGTCTCCTAGTTGGAGAGTCATAGTCCTTCACAAAAGACTAAGCTGTGAATGACTTCCCATTTGACAGCTCTCACTTGTGATGCTGATAACTTTGCCGCAACAACGGGGCAGTGCTGTGATGTCTGGAATCGACTTTCCCGCGGCCAGTGGTTGGCATTTTGTGGCCGGTGTAAACAGGCCAAAGCGGATGTATACGAATATGATAATGATACGAGGGCCGGGAGAGGAGGGGGGGGGGGGGGCATAAAATACGGGTCCTATGTAAATCATCTCCCTATATATGTATTATCCGCGACAACTGAATAAACGTCAACAAACAAAAAAACTGCCCGGTGTATGTAACTTCTGAAGGGGGAACACCGTTGCCTCGTCACCTCAGTGTTGAGGGTCCCTCACCTGTTGGCCGGCGTTCCGTACTGTACCCTGCTTCCTCCTGTCTGCTGGCTTCTTGACCCCTCCCCCCCCCCCCCCGCCCCCCTCATTTAGTGTATCCCCCTAACTCCCCCTTCCCCCTCTTTCTCCTGGCCACCCCCGTACATGCCAGTTGATGAGTGGACAGGCGGTGTGTGGGTGTGGGTCATGGTGAGCTGTGTGTGACTCATACCGCCACACACACTCCCCTCCCCCCCCCCCCCCCCAACCTGCAACTCCCACGGCCCCGGGTCAGGTCACTTTGTTACCGGAGGCAGAGAGCATCAGCCTCACGGGTAGGTGTGTTGTGTTTTGGCCACTGACCGGGCATGTTTTGGCCACTGACCGGGCATGTTTTGGCCACTGACCGGGCATGTTTTGGCCACTGACCGGGGCATGTTTTGGCCACTGACCGGGCATGTTTTGGCCACTGACCGGGCATGTTTTGGCCACTGACCGGGCATGTTTTGGCCACTGACCGGGCATGGGGGACGAGGGTGGGGGTGGAGAAACAGCAACACAAAGTGCTCGCGGTCATTAAAATAAAATAGGGTAAAAAAAAAGACAAAAACCAAACAGAGCGTGTAAAAAATCACCAACCGAAGAACCTCAGAAGCAGAAGCTGTATCATCATCATCATCATCATCATCATCATCAACATCAACATCAACATCATCATCATTATCATCATCATGAACATCATGAACATCATCATCATCATCATCATCATCATCATGAACATCATCATCATCATCTTCATCATCATCATCATCATCATCATCATCAACATCAACATCATCATCATCAACATCATCATCATCATGAACATCATGAACATCATCATCATCATCTTCATCATCATCATCATCATCATCATCATCAACATCATCATCAACATCAACATCATCATCATCATCATTATTAACATCATCATCATCTTCATCATCATCATCATCATCATCATCATCATGAACATCATCATCATCTTCATCATCATCATCATCATCATCATGAACATCATCATCATCATCATCATCATCATCATCTTATCATCATCATCATCATCATCATCATCATTATGAACATCATCATCATCATCATCATCATCATCATCATCATCATCATCATGAACATCATGAACATCATCATCATCATCATCATCATCATCTTCATCATCATCATCATCATCATCATCATCATGAACATCATCATCATCATCATCATCATCATCATCATCATCATCATCTTCATCATCATCATCATCATCAACAACAACAACAGCAAATCTTGTTCTTCACCTACGCCCACCCACGCTCGACCGATGTAGGAGATTCCCCAAACCCTCCCTCCCCCCAAAATCCAACAAGCAAACCAAAAGCCATGATTACAGAACACCATAGTGAAAGTGGGAGCCCCGGCCTGTGATATGAGACGTGTGAAGTGGATTACCAGGTATAATAATAATAATAATAATAATGGATACTTATATAGCACACTATCCAGAAATCTGCTCTAGGTGCCTTACAAAAACGCTTTGTTAACATAAAACATTACATCTATGTTACATACACACACCAAAATATGACTACACACACACACACACACGCACACACACGCACACACACACACTGCGTACATACATTTTAACAATACATGTGTATCTAACAGCTACCCTAACACATACGCACACATAGGCAGGCACAAACTTACATAAACGCACGCGCACACAATACACATTCATATACATGCATGCAGTTAACATAGTCAAGCACAGCTAACGCAAAGGAAGTGGACCTGCCACAATTTAACTTACTGCTGAGGGAAAAGTTGAGTTTTGAGACGAGATTTAAAAGATGCGAGGGAATCAGAATGACGGAGGTTATCAGGTATCACACAGTGTTGGCTTCAGGTGAGGTCAAAGGGGGGGGGGGGGAGCGGGGGGAGAGAGTGCCAACAATCCATACCTGCCTCCACTGACTTCTCATCGACGCTTTCTTCCCTCCTCCCCTCCCTTCCCCTCCTCGCCCTCCCTCCCTCCCTCCCATCCCTCTGTCCCTGAGGTCCGTGGAGAAGGGGGTGTGGGGGGTTAATGTGCCATTCTCCAAATCGATACCTTCTTATCTTCTTGTTTTTTGTTGGTTTTTTTTCTCGATTTGTGTGTGTGTGTGTGTGTGTGTGTGTGTGTGTGTGTGTGTGTGTGTGTGTGTGACTTGCTTTTCGACTTTTTCTCTCTTTGTATCTTTCTCAATCTGATCCTCACGCCCACCACCCCACCCCCACACCCCCTACCACCACGACCCCCTCCCTTCACCCCTATCACCTCCATCATTCACAGGTTCACTCTCAGTCTCCAGCCTCTCTCCCCTACTTTCTTTCTGTCTTCACACACGCACGCACGCACGCACGCACGCACGCACACACACACACACACACACACACACACACACACACACACACACACACACACACACACACACACACACACACACACTTTTCCATTTTCTTTACTTCTGACGTTCTTTCGTTTTTTTATTTTTTATTTTTTTTACTTTTCGTTTTCTAATGCTTTCCATTCATTCACATAAAAATATGTTTCTGGTTTTGTGTTATAGTCTTCTTCTTTTTCTTTTCACCAGTTAATCATCTTATATTTTCCCAGTTTTCTTCTTCTTCTTCTTCTTCTTCTTCCCTGTTTACCTTTTCTTTCTTTCTTTTTTCTACTTCTGCCCCTTCTTCTTCTTTGTTTCTATAGGTCTCTGTCCATCTTCACCTTCTTCATGTTCTGCTTTGTTGTTATCTCTCCTATCTCTCTGTCTCTCTGACTGCTTGTCTGTCTGTCTGTCTCTCCCTCTCTGTCTCTGTCTCTGTCTGTCTGTCCCTCACTGTCTCTGTCTGTCTCTCTGTCTCAGTCTCTGTCTCCGTCTGTCTGTCAGTCTCAGTCTGTCTCTGTCTCTCTCTCTGCCTGTCTGTCTCTCTCTGTCTCTGTCTGTCTCAGTCTCTGTCTGTCTGTCTATCCCTCTCTGTCTCTGTCTGTCTCTCACTCACTGTCTCTGTCTGTCTGTCTCTCTCTCTCTCTGTCCCTGTCTCAGTCTCTGTCTGTCTGTCTCTGTCTCTCTCTCTGCCTGTCTGTCTCAGTCTCTGTCTGTCTGTCTCTCCCTCTCTGTCTCTCCCTCCCTGTCTCTCAGTCTCTGTCTGTCTGTCTCTCTACGTTTCTGTCTCTCACTGCCCTTTCATATTACACACAATGATGAACTAAAAACCAACCAGCTAGCCAGCCAAGAAACAAACAAACAAAACACCTGCTGATATTACCTGCACCGGGTAGTACACCCTCTGTCTCCACCTGTCCCCTCCCTCTCTCCTCCCCCATCACATCTTTCTTCCGTTGTGCCCACTCCCCATCCTCCTCCTCCCCCTCCTCTTTCCCTCCTCCTCCTTCCTCCATCCCCACCTTGCCTCCCCCCCTCCCCCCCGCCCCCTCCCCTACGTTCCCGTTCTAATTTACCGTTGGTTCCGATTGTTCATCTGTGGAGCGCAACGTGATCTTTCTGTGGAGGTTTTTTTTGTCAGTCTCCTGTCGTGCCGTGTGGGTCTCTTTACCGACGAAAATTAAAGGGAAATTAAACAGCAACCAAAAAAGACAGAAAAAAGACATATTTTTCACACACACACACACACACACACACACACACACACACACACACACACACACACACACACACACACACTCTCTCTCTCTCTCTCTCTCTCTCTCTCTCACACACTTACTCACACACAAACACACACACACACACACGTATCTATCTTTCTGTCTATCTGTCTGTGTATATGTCTGTCCATCTATCTATCTATCTATCTATCTGTCTATCTATCTATCTGTGTATGTATAATAATCGTATAGACGGAAATTTTATATCAGTGAATAAAATGAAGAAATGAATTATGTATTTTGAAAAAAAAAGATTATGCAGCACGAGAGTTAAGGAATTCAAGGGGACTGTGTGTGGTTTTTTTCATGGCTGCTTTGTGCATGGTTTGCATTGTAGTTCACATAATGGTCTCTGCTACGTTAAATGTCACAATGAATATGACTGCTGAATTACAACATTAAACACACACACACACACACACACACACACACACACACACACACACACACACACACACACAAGTCCGAACAATACGAACAAAATCTATTTTAAGTACAAAATAACTTCACATTGATTTGTTTGTTTGTTAATTCAAGGCTGAACAAGTTGGACAAAGAGAAAAAACTTTATCAACGTGACCGACAAATATGTTTGGATTTCTTTTTCATCCGTTCATGTTTGTTTGCCTCGTCGTTTTGTTTGATGTAACGGTAACGGTGAGCAAGTGTGTTGGATATTAATTTTCTTCCATTTGCACGATTCGACTGCTGCCCCCCCCCCCCTCTCCCCCTCCCTTTCCCCCCGCCACACACACATACACTGAGGGTTTCCCAGGTGTGAGTGGGCTGAACTGCTCGAATTGATTCAGCTCCGCGCGCCGGTGTTCTCAATATTTCTAAATATAACTGCTCCACGATCTGCACTGAATGAAATTTAAATGGGGTGGGTGGGGGGCTGTAATTTCAGACGCTGACACACACACACACACACAAGCACGCACGCACGCACACACACACACACACACAGACAGGCAC
Organism: Babylonia areolata; assembly: GCF_041734735.1. NCBI lineage: Eukaryota > Metazoa > Mollusca > Gastropoda > Neogastropoda > Buccinidae > Babylonia > Babylonia areolata. The sequence continues at coordinate 44,265,570 of NC_134884.1, forward strand.
GCACGCACGCACATACACACACACACGCACGCACGCTTGCACACACATACACACGCACGCACGCACGCACACACACATACACACGCACGTACGCACACACACACACACACACACACACACACACACACACACACACACACACCCATGCACCTCAATTGTGCCTCGTAGTTGACTGACAACTACAGAAAGCAACACGACTGATCTTTTGAATGATTCGTTAATCAACCAACTGGGGGTAAACATCCGATGGATTGATTGCAATAGTGACCCGCCGTGGTGTAGTCTACGACCCACCCTTTCCCCTCCCACACCATCTCCTGCCCCCTCCCTGCACACCCGACCCCTTTACACCCCCTCTACCGTCGCCCGCCCTCCCTGCACACCCGACCCCTTTACACCCCCTCTACCGTCGCCCGCCCTCCCTGCACACCCGACCCCTTTACACCCCCTCTACCGTCCCCCGCCCTCCCTGCACACCCGACCCCTTTACACCCCCTCTACCGTCGCCCGCCCTCCCTGCACACCCGACCCCTTTACACCCCCTCTACCGTCACCCGCCCTCCCTGCACACCCGACCCCCTTTACACCCCCTCTACCGTCACCCGCCCTCCCTGCACACCCGACCCCTTTACACCCCCTCTACCGTCACCCGCCCTCCCTGCACACCCGACCCCTTTACACCCCCTCTACCGTCGCCCGCCCTCCCTGCACACCCGACCCCTTTACACCCCCTCTACCGTCACCCGCCCTCCCTGCACACCCGACCCCTTTACACCCCCTCTACCGTCGCCCGCCCTCCCTGCACACCCGACCCCTTTACACCCCCTCTACCTTCGCCCGCCCTCCCTGCACACCCGACCCCTTTACACCCCCTCTACCGTCACCCGCCCTCCCTGCACACCCGACCCCTTTACACCCCCTCTACCGTCGCCCGCCCTCCCTGCACACCCGACCCCTTTACACCCCCTCTACCGTCGCCCGCCCTCCCTGCACACCCGACCCCTTTACACCCCCTCTACCGTCGCCCGCCCTCCCTGCACACCCGACCCCTTTACACCCCCTCTACCGTCACCCGCCCTCCGCCTTCTTTATTTTCTCTTTTATTTTATTCTTTCTTTCTCTAAAAAAAAACAAACAACAAACTATAAAGAAACCAACTCATCTCATACCTGCCCACCCACGGCAAGCAAACCGTAAACAATACTGACACAGAGTGAGAAATAAACGCCTCGCGTGCCGACCCACCGGAGTGTGAAAGCGTTTTGCTTCCTGCGTCGCGTGGGTGAATGAATAAATGAAGGAATGGTTCGTACATATAGGCCATAGCCCCTCATGAAGGGGTATTTGAACAATAAACACAATTTGAGGATAAATAAGCAATGAAAAAACAAGACTCTTGAGACGGCTACACCTCAAACTTTGAAAGCCTTGTACAAAAAAAAGAGAGATTACGTGTAACATCAGGTTTTGTGCATGACATCAACTAACTCAGTTTGAACAGACAAGGGATCTCTGTAATATTTAGGATAATTAAATTCAGATCTAATATCGCGTGGAGAGAGGGAGGGAGAGAGAGAGGGAGGGAGGGAGAGAGAGAGAGAGAGAGAGAGAAGAGGGATGTGAGAGAAATACCGAACAAACGAACGAACTCTTTTTTGAATGAGGGAAGTGGAATAAACATGCATATATGTGCATTTTTTGCGTCGAGCCTTCAGGGCAAAGTGAAATGAAATAAGAATATTCACAAGATAAGAAAAGGTGATAGAAATAGAAACGTGACGTTCAAATACATTCAAATAGAAAGAAAACATTTGCAGGTGCATAATCATAATACATGCATTCATAACAAAATACATATAGATATTCACGGTTGTAGTGCGAGCGCGCGCGCGCGCGCGCACACACACACACACACACAGACACACACACACACACACACCGGCACACACAGAGCTCCAATGAAGCGTAACTACAGAGTGGACGAGTCCATTTCCTAAGCGTAGATTTTTCTTTAGGATTAGAAACAGTGTTCAAGTTGAAAATGTCAGAATGCAAGAACAACGAATTCCACAGGACAGTAAGTGATTCCTGAAGTCCTGTGGTAATGCAGGATTTACACGATTTTTATGTAACATATGTGACGTCCTGTGCTAATGCAGGACTGACATGATTATAATGTAACATATGTGACGTCCTGTGGTGATGCAGGACATACATGATTATAATGTAACACATGTGACGGACAGTGCTAATGCAGGACTTACATGATTATAATGTAACACATGTGACGTCCTGTGGTTATGCACGACTTACACGATTATAATGTAACACATGTGACGTCCTGTGGTGATGCACGACTTACACGATTAGAATGTGACACATGTGACGTCCTGTGGTGATGCAGGACTTACACGATTAGAATGTGACACATGTGACGGACAGTGCCAATGCAGGACTTACACGATTATAATGTAACACATTTGACGTCCTGTGCTAATGCAGGACTGACATGAGTATAATGTAACACATGTGACGTCCTGTGGTGATGCAGGACTTACACGATTATAATGTAACACATGTGACGTCCTGTGGTGATGCAGGACTGACACGATTATAATGTAACACATGTGACGTCCTGTGGTGATGCAGGACTGACATGATTATAATGTAACACATGTGACGTCCTGTGGTGATGCAGGACTGACATGATTATAATGTAACACATGTGACGTCATGTGGTAATGCAGGACTTACATGATTATAATGTAACACATGTGACGTCATGTGCTAATGCAGGACTTACATGATTATAATGTAACACATGTGACGTCATGTGGTAATGCAGGACTGACATGATTATAATGTAACACATGTGACGTCATGTGCTAATGCAGGACTTACACGATTATAATGTAACACATGTGACGTCATGTGCTAATGCAGGACTTACATGATTATGTGACATATGTGACGGACAGTGGTAATGCAGGAAATTCACGATTATAATGTGACAAATGTGATGGGTATCTCTGTAGGGTGGACATTTTATCCTGTGTACTTTGAACTGTGTAGAAAAAGATGTTTCTTTTCTTTCTTTCTTTTTTTCTTTCTTTCCTTTTGATTTCTTTTCCCCCTCTTCTTCCTATTTTCCTGCTTTCCTTTTTCTTTCTGACTTTTTCTGTTTTCCTCTTCTTCTTTTTTTCCTCTTTTTTTTCTTTCTCGTTTTTCTTTCTTTTTCTGGGTTTTTATTCTTTTTTTTTTTCTGGTATCCTTTTTCTTTCTTTCTTTCCGGTGTTTTTCGGCGTTGCTTGTTTCTTTCTCCCCCTCCCCCTCCCTCCCCGCCCCCCTCTCTCCCCGCGCCCCCTTGTTTCTTTCTCCCCCCCCCCCTCCTCCCTCCCCAAGTGGCTGGGAGTGTCATTATCAACAGAGGAGAGGTCTTGGCGAACCAAACGCATGATGGTGGCGGTTAGTGATTGTAGATGTCATTAGGGGCAGGTTCTGTGTGTGTGTGTGTGTGTGTGTGTGTGTGTGTGTGGAGGGGGTGTGGTGTGGTGGTGGTGTGAGGCACAACACTCCTTTACACGTACAGTTTCACTTGCCGTTCCGCCCTGCCTTCACGTTGATGCCTGGCTAAGTGGTGTGTGTGTGTGTGTGTGTGTGTGTGTCGGCGTGTGTGTGTGTGGAGGTGTGTGTGTGTGTGTGTGTGTGTGTGTGTGTGTGTGTCGGCGTGTGTGTGTGTGGACGTGTGTGTGTGTGTATGTGTGTGTGTGTGTGTGTGGAGATGTGTGTGTGTGTGTGTGTGGAGGTGTGTGTGTGTGTGTGGAGATGTGTGTGTGTGTGTGTGTGGAGGTGTGTGTGTGTGTGGAAGTGGAGGTGTGTGTGTGTGTGGAGGTGTATGTGTATGTGTGGAGGTGTGTGTGTGTGTGTGTGTGTGTGTGTGTGTGTGGAGGTGTTCGAGTGTGGGTGTGGGTGTGGAGGTGTGTGTGTGGGGGGGGGGGGGGGGGGGTGTGGAGGTGTGCGTGTGTGTGGAGGTGTGTGTGTGTGTGTGTAGGTGTGTGTAGGTGTGTGGAGGGGTGTGTGGGTTGGTGGGGGCGTGTCGGTCACTATCGCGTGCCACATGCCAGTGGTTTGAAGGGATGAGTGGTGTGCATCCTGTGCCTCACCAGGACGGGCGCGGGGTGGGAGGCTGTTTAGATAGCAGTACGGTTAGGTGTTCCTCGCTGTGGACAGGACGGACGGACTATCCCTTGAGGAGGGGGATTGACCAGACTGGGGGGTGGGGGTGGGGGCGGGGTTGTTTGGGGGAAGGGTGGAGAGGAGATGGAGGAGGCGGATCGTGGGAGTTTTTGCTGTGTGGTTTTTTTTAGTTTTTTTTTTTTTTTTTTTTACTTTATTTATTTTGTGTGAGTTTTTTTATTTTTTTTATATTATCTTGAATGATTGCTTTGTCGATTCACTCATTCAATCGTTTTGGCGGCTGTTTAGATTATACTATGAACATTATAAAAAAAAAGATGATAATAAACAGAATGATTTTCTCAAGCACTTTTAGTCCGGTAGTGAACGGCAGGGTTTGTTCAGATCATAGCCATTCACAATGGAGCCTCGTGCAGCATCGTTTAAGCATACACTTTATGTCTGCAGTTGGTGCGCTCTCTCTCTCTCTCTCTCTCTCTCTCTCTCTCTTTCACGCACACACACACACACACACACGCACGCACGCGCACACACACACACACACACACACACACACACACACACACACACACACACACACACACACACACACACACACACACACACACACACAGTCAGATAAAAGGGAGAGGGAGAGAGACAAAACCTTTTTCAGCATAACTGAACAATGCTATTCTTTTTCTCAACTGGCCAATGGAGAGAGAGGCCGAGAGAGAGAGAGAGTGAGGAAGGGGAGGGGGGGTGGCGGGAGCGGGTGAGGGGAGGTAAAAACTAAACAATCCAATTTAAAAACTGAAACCGGCGGTGTAGGTCGGTATGAAAGTAAAGCAGGATGAGCTGACACAGAATGGTAATGGTGTCAGGACATCGTGAGCAACCAACTGATCGTTTCCTGTCCACCTCCCCCTCCCCTTCCCCCGCTCTCTGCCTCCCTCCCTCCCTCCCTCCCTCCCCACCGTCAGTTCAGTTTCAGTTTCAGTTGCTCAAGGAGGCGTCACTGCGTTCGGACAAACCATACACGCTACACCACATCTGCCAGGCAGATTCCTGACCAGCAGCGTAACCCAACGCGCTTAGTCAGGCCTTGAGAAAAAACAAACAAAAAAACAACAACAAAAAAACACGGGGGAATAAATAATAGATAAGCTTACATAAATAAATAAATAAATGAATAATAATTATAATATAGAAAAAGGTAGTAGTAATAATAATAGTAATACTAATAAAATGATTAAAAAAGAAAAAGAAAAAAAAAAGAGACAACAATGGTGATAAATAAGCGAATAAATGTAAAACATGTAGACACACATTCACACACACACACCCACACATGCCCACCGTCATTGTAGACACACAACATCATCAGCATTTAATGATATTCATTCAACTTGTCCATAATGTAAAGACTCGCAAGACAATGAGATACACTGAGCTTTCAGCTTGCTGATGCTTGTTTGTCTTTGTTTGCATTGTAATCATGTGTACTGTTGAACAGTCCGTGAGGGTGTGGGTTCGAATCCCGCTCTCGCCCTTTCTCCCAAGTTTGACTGGAAAATCAAACTGAGCGTCTAGTCTTTCGGATGAGACGATAAACCGAGGTCCCGTGTGCAGCACGCACTTGGCGCACTGAAAAAGAACCCATGGCAACGAGAGTGTTGTCCTCTGGCGAAATTACGTAAAATGAAATCCCCTTTCATAGGTACACAAATATGTAAGCATGCACTCAAGGCCTGACTAAGCGCGTTGGGTTATGCTGCTGGTCAGGCATCTGCTCAACAGATGTGGTGTAGCGTGTATGGATTTGTCCGAACGCAGTGACGCCTCCTTGAGAAAGTGAAACTGAAACTGAAACTGTTGAACAATTAAAGATTGAAACTAATGAGATACATTGTTTTTTGTTGTTGTTGTCCATCTCTGAAGAACATTCGAGAAGAATCCATTCAACTAAATATTATAGACAACCTACATTTATCTGAATTGAACTTACTTACGTTATCAGCCTCTCCTGAAATTGTTAAAAAAAAAATTATGTAAAGCTTTCAAATTCAGGTAAATTGTAACCTCGTGACAACATTTTATCGTTCTGCATACTGAATCGTAGCGCTGTTTTACTTATGTTTTGTTTGATTGAGTATTTTGACTTTTGCATGCATTGCAAAGTGATGTTTATATAATTAAAATATAAAAAAGGGAATAATGTTCACATACCCCTTCATAAGGTGCCTGGGCCTTTACATGAATAAACCATCTGGAATCCCTCCCCACCCCCAATGCCTTCTCCCTCTCTCTCTCTCTGCTTCTCTGTCCGTGTACGTGTCTGTCTGTCTGTCTGTCTCTCTCTTTCTCTCTCTGTTTCTCTCCCCACTCCTGTCTCTCTGTCTGTCTGTCTGTCTGTCTGTCTCTCTCTGCCCTCTATTTCTCTTTCTCTCTCTATCTCTCTCTCTGCCCTCTCTATTTCTCTTTCTCTCTCTATCTCTCTCTGCCCTCTCTATTTCTCTTTCTCTCTCTATCTCTCTCTCTGCCCTCTCTATTTCTCTTTCTCTTTCTCTCTCTCTCTGCCCTCTCTATTTCTCTTTCTCTCTATCTCTCTCTTTGCCCTCTCTATTTCTCTTTCTCTCTATCTCTCTCTTTGCCCTCTCTATTTCTCTTTCTCTCTCTCTCTCTCTCTCTCTCTTTGCCCTCTCTATTTCTCTTTCTCTCTATCTCTCTCTTTGCCCTCTCTATTTCTCTTTCTCTCTCTCTCTCTCTCTCTCTCTCTCTCTTTGCCCTCTCTATTTCTCTTTCTCTCTATCTCTCTCTTTGCCCTCTCTATTTCTCTTTCTCTCTCTCTCTCTCTCTCTCTCTCTGCCCTCTCTATTTCTCTTTCTCTC
>NC_134884.1:44282636-44332636 GCF_041734735.1 Babylonia areolata
TGTGGGTGTTTATTGGTTTGTGTGTATGCATTGTGTGGTCTTTGTGTATTATTTGCGTAGACAAACACACACACACACACACACAAACACGCTCACACTCACTCATTCACACGCTCACTCTCTCTCTCTTTCTCTGTTCTCTCTCTCTCTCTGAGTCCCACTATCTTTGTCTCTCTCTCTTTCTCTGTCTCTGTCACGCTGTCTCTCCCTGTCTCTGTCTCTGCCTATCTCTCTCTCTCTCTTGTCAGACACCACTAATTCATTTTGATACATGATTTGTATCAATTCAAAGAACAGAAACTGGTCGTCAGACATTTTACTGTTTTGTTTCCAAGCACGTGTTATCCATTCTCACGTGGTGTTTTCGTTTAGTTTTGCATCAGTTCAAAACACTGTACAGATCAGCACACACACAGACCTGCTGCTTTGTTTATGCAAATTGGAAATGTCGTCGAGGACTGTCTCGCGTTCACACCAGTCAATCTCTCTTGTTTTTGGCTTTTTGTATGTAAAACACACTAAAAAAAACAACAACAACAAAACAACAACAACGAAAAACACAGCCATTCTCCTACTGTCACCCCCTTCGTTTTATACGTACGCATCATCATCATGGTAATGGTGATGATCATCGTCGTCATCAACATCAACAGCCTTTAATGTCGGCTTTCCCTTGTGTCCATATCTATTCACCGTGCCGTTACTAGCTGCGCGATTGCCGTCATCGTGCGGGGTGATGGGGGTTGTACCAATTCAGCTAATGTCGTTAGGCCGGGGCCCGCTGGTAGGCTGCCGGGGGTGGAATGGGCTTTGAACTGCCCCGGAGTGTCGTTGGCACTGTCTCGACTACGAATCGATGGCAAGCGGAGCCCGCTGTTTTCGTGTTTTTCTTCTTTATTTACACAGTTATTGACAGACAGACAGCGGGAGAGGGAGTGAGGCGGAGGAGAGGGGGAGGGAGAGAGAGAGAGGCGGAGGAGAGGGGGAGAGAGAGAGAGGCGTGGAGAGGTAGGGAGAGAGAGAGGCGGAGGAGAGGCGTGGAGAGGTAGGGAGAGAGAGAGGCGGAGGAGAGGGGGAGAGAGAGAGAGGCGGAGGAGAGGAAGGGAGAGAGAGAGAGAGAGAGAGGCGGAGGAGGGGGAGAGAGAGAGAGGCGGAGGAGAGGAAGGGAGAGAGAGAGAGAGAGGCGGAGGAGAGGAAGGGAGAGAGAGAGAGAGGCGGAGGAGAGGGGGAGAGAGAGAGAGAGGCGAGGAGAGGTAGGGAGAGAGAGGTAGGAAGAGAGAGAGGCGGAGGAGAGGCGAGGAGAGGTAGGGAGAGAGAGGCGAGGGAGAGGGAGGCGGAGGAGAGGTAAGGAGAGAGAGAGGCGAGGAGAGGTAGGGAGAGAGAGGTAGGAAGAGAGAGAGGAAGAGAGAGAGGCGGAGGAGAGGTAGGGAGAGAGAGGTAGGGAGAGAGAGAGGCGAGGAGAGGTAGGGAGAGAGAGAGGCGAGGAGAGGTAGGGAGAGAGAGGTAGGGAGAGAGAGGAGCGGAGAGAGGCGAGGAGAGGTAGGAGAGAGAGAGAGGCGAGGAGAGGTAGGGAGAGAGAGAGAGGCGAGGAGAGGTAGGGAAGAGAGAGGAGGGAGAGAGAGAGAGGCGAGGAGAGGTAGGGAGAGAGAGGTAGGAGAGAGAGAGAGGCGGAGAGAGGCGAGGAGAGGTAGGGAGAGAGAGAGAGGGAGGAGAGGTAGGGAGAGAGAGAGAGGCGAGGAGAGGTAGGGAGAGAGAGGAGGAGGAGAGAGAGGCGAGGAGAGGTAGGGAGAGAGAGTAGGGAGAGAGGAGGCGGAGGAGAGGTAGGAGAGAGAGAGCGAGGAGAGGTAGGGAGAGAGAGGTAGGGAGAGAGAGAGAGGCGAGGAGAGGTAGGGAGAGAGAGAGAGGCGAGGAGAGGTAGGGGAGAGAGGTAGGGAGAGAGAGAGGCGGAGGTAGGGAGGAGAGAGGAGAGAGAGAGAGAGGAGGGGGGGGGGAGAGAGGGAGAGAGAGAGGGGGTGGGGAGAAATGGAAGGGTGGGGGGCAAGGAGAGAGAGAGAGGGGGTGTGGGGTGTGAAAGAGAATAGTGACGGGTTGGGGAGTAAGAAGTGTAAGAAAGGACAGGTGAGAAGGAGAGAGAGGGAAGGGGGGAGAAGAAGGAGAGAGCGAGAGAGAGAGAGATGGGGATAGTGAGTTCGGTATTCACTTGAATAAGATATAAGAGAGGCTTGTCTCTCACGAAAATGGCGAGCCGTTTTCTGTTTCTACACGCATCCTTGTTAAAATTTAAAAGAGATGTTGCGACCACAAGCCAGGCATTCAATGTCACACAAAATCGAGAGATTGTCGGGTGAACGACGAGTTCGTTTTGCTTCGTTTTGTTGGCTCTGTTCCCCGGGTTTGTTGGCTCTCGTCTGGTGCCGATGTTGTGTGCGTGCAAGGGCACGTGATAACTGTGTCTTTTGGTTTTAACTTTATGTTTGGTTTGGTTTTGGTCCCTACCCCCACTCGAGACAAGTAACATTGTTCCCCATTGCCCCCATCCTTTTTATAAAAAAATAATAATTCTAATCATGCATTCCAAGGTTTGTAGATACAAATATTACATGTCCATTTCGGAAATAAAAAGAGAACACTACTCAGAACATTGATTTTACAACATCAGTATAATACATGACGGCATCACTCTCTCTCTCTATCTCTCTCTCTTTCTCTTTGAGGGCTGGATGTAAAAAAAGCAGCTGTGCTTACTCCACCACCCTCGTGAATTGAAAATTCGTTTCGTTTCGTTTCTCTCTCTCTGTCTCTGCTCTGTCTCTCTCTCTGTGTCTCTGTCTCTCTCTCTGTGTCTCTCTCTCTGTCCGTCCCTCACTTTCTCTGCCTGGAACACACACACACACACTCTCTCTCTCTCTGTCTGTCTGTCTGTCTCTCCAGTCTCTCCTCTATATTCTCTCACTCTCTTTCCCACTCATTCTCTTCTCTCCTCTGTCTCTCTCCCCTTCTCCCCCTGTCTCTCTCTCCGTTCCCCCTTCCCCCTTCCTCCCACCCCCTGTCTCGTGCCTGCCAGTAAAGGTGCCTGTGTCCACACCCATAACTCATCCCCAGCCCTTTGATGCCGGCCACTTGGAGAAGCAGTTGCAGCTGATCTCTGCGCCCGGCACCGCTTGACGGCGGAGAGAAAATAGTTCCATGTCGTGAAACGGTCTCGTTTCTCTGGTCTGGATAGAACCTCTCTTTTGTTTGAAAATCAATTTGTAGGAGCAGAGGGGAAAAAAACAACAACAAAAAACGGCAACGACTCAAACTGGTAAATTAACGGAGATTCATGAAATGAATGTAATACGGGGAAGGAAAAAAAATCAAATTGAATTGTGAATTCGACGTGCGTGTATAACCAAGAGTATGTTGTCTTTTTTTCATATTTGAAAGTTATTATCAGCGAGGATTGTGCGCCACGTGTTTTGCGTTTTCCCTTCAGTCCATGTTGACGATGACTAACAGGAAGAACAAGAGTTGTTTCGGTCTTACTAGTGCAAGTGGGTGGTGGTGACAGGCTGGAACTGCCCACATCACAGTCTGTGGAATGGAGCTGGTGGACTTTATTCATAACCTGGAAACAGTTTTCAAAAACTCGATGACATAGCTGTTTGGTTTTTTTGTTTGTTTTTTGGTTGTTGTTGTTGTTTTGGGGGAAGGAGGGGGTGCGGGGTGACTTGAGGGAGGTCTGAGGGGAGCCTTAGGGGGTAGAGGTAGAGGGTGATTGTAAGCGTTACGGAAATCGCGCAGCAAGACTTTTTGGAGAAGGGTGATTATGAGACAAAAGAGAACTGGAAAGGCTGCAGTGGGGACAGGGTGAGGTGGGCGGTGCGGGAGGTGCAAAGATGACAACATCAAAGTGACGCAGCACCTGTCGGGGGAAGAGTGAGTTGGCCAAACACGATAACGGGACATGGCTTCCACTCTGTCTGTGTCATCTTCATCGGTTTTTCGTTGCTTTTGAGTGTGTGTGTGTTGTTGTTTGTGGTTTTTCTTTTTTAGGGGGGTGGGGAGTTGGGGGGGTGGGGTGGGGGGCGAGTTGGGTGGCGATCTGAAGAACTACAGCCCACATCATATCTGTATTACAAAAAAACCAAAACAAAGTGGTTACATTGTGAGGCAGGGAAAAAGGAAGGGAGTAAGATGGAAGGAAAGAAAGGTGAAAGAAGGAAGGGTGGAGAGAAATAAAAACAACAATAACAACAACAAATCATACAAAGAGGATAAAAGGAACTGAATCACATCCATAAGTGAATCAAATAACCGTAATATCTGTGTGTGTGTGTGTGTGTGTGTGTGTGTGTGTGCGTGCGTGCGTGCGTATGTGTGTGCACGCGCAAGCGCTTATCTGTGTGCGTATATGTGTGTATGTGTGCGCGTGTCGACTGGATACAAGCGGTTTCACAACCCGGTCCAGTTTTATGGCATGAATCCATTTGAATACGTCAGTTACGGTCTGTGACCACGGTTCATCGCCGTCGGCTGTTTTGTCTTGTTTTGCTTTCTGACAAACAAACAATTTTTTTAAAGCAGTTGCGGCGCAGTTGCAAACACATGTGTTCCTTTCGCCGTGTCAACAAGCCTGTAAACTTTATTAGTTAATGGAAGCAGGTTTACTGTTTACTTTAAAAGTGGTACCGGGATTGGTTTCCGTGTGTTATGCTGCTTGCTAGCTTTCTTCTTCTTCTTCTTCTTCTTCTTTTTTCTCTTCGTTAACTTAATGTAGCCAGCTTTTCGTTGATTAGTAAATTGTACTTCAGGCTGTCATTCCCTTCGCTGTTTTCCGAGTTGCACGAGCAGTACGGGCGGGGGGGGGGGGGGGGGGGGGGGGGTTATTGGGTGTATTGATTGATTGACTTCTAGCTTTACAATCAGCTGCAGTGGATTTCAACTATCATTTCTTCCCAGAGCCTCGGACTACACAGGGCCGATACCTTCAACATCCGTTTTCCTTCTACCACGCAAAAGAAAGAAAGAAAAAAAAGGAGAGAAAAATAAAATCCGCCTCCCTTCCCCACTGTTCTCGTCGCGTTCCCACTCTGTCCTCAGAAACTCCAGAGAAAAACTCCGCAAGACTGCGCTTTTCTTGTGAAGATCCATTCAGATGTAGGAATGAGTTTACATTTTCTTCAATTCGTTTTACTTTTACCTCTTGTAAAACTGAAAATTAGAAGAAGAAAAAAATAGACATAACCTTTTTTGCAAGGGTGAAAACAGCAACAGCAACAACCTTCAGTATAGGAATAAGCTTACATTTTCTTCAAATCTGTAGAGTTTTATTTACCTCTTGTAAAATGGAAAATCTGAAAAAAATCGATAGAACCTTGTTTGCAAAGGTGAAAACAACAACAACATTCAGATACAGGAATAAGTTTATATTATCTTCAGTTCTGTTGAGTTTTACCTCATATATGATGGAAAATTGGGGGTGGGGGTGGAAATCGACATAACCTTGTTTGCAAGGGTGCAAACAACAACAGCAACAACCTTCAGATATAGGAATAAGTTTACATTTTCTTCAATTCTGTTGACTGTTACAACCCCTTGTAAAATGAAAAATTGGAAGATAGAACCTTGTTTGCCAGGATGGAAGCAACAACAACAACTCAAACCCAGGTCAGCAAAACCAAAAAGTTACAGGTATCCTGTGTAGTGATGATTCCCACGTTCAGCCTCCGCCATTTGTTGTCTTCTTCCACTGCTCCGACACTGTAGATTTTCATTTGTTCTCTTTCTCTGTCTGTCTGTCTGTCTGTCTTTCCCTCCCTCTCCCCGCCATCTCTCTCTCTCTCTTGTTTCTGTCAGCTGAGGAAAAAAAACAAATCCCACCGAAGATCTGTGTCATTTGGAAACGTTCAATTCTTGCATGCGTAGGTTGTTCGTCTTTTTCGTTTTCTTTCTTGTTCATGTTGCGTTCTTCTTTTTGTTTCCAGAAGTCGGAGGTCTATGGATAAGATTGTCTTGTTTTGTCTTCTCTCTCTCTCTCTCTCTCTCTCTCTCTCTCTCTCTCTCTCTCTCTCTCTCTCTCTCTCTCTCTGTGTCACTGTCGTTCGGTCTCTCGGTCTGTCTGCTTCTGTCTCTCTTTTTGTCTCTGTCTCTCTCTTTCTCTATCCCACTGTCTCTCTCCCTCTCTCTTTCCTTCCCTCTCTCTCTCTCTCTTTCTCTCTCTCGTTTAGCTTTTCTGCAAGGTAAATAACACAGTGTGGATATGTGGTGAGAAACATGATGGCTGGCGATGGAAGTCAGTGCCGTCCTGCTTCTGGTGTCTCTCTTCCTCTCTCTCTCTCTCTTTCTGTCCCTCCCTCGTGTCTCACTGTCTCTGTCTCTCTCTCACCGCCACCCCCACCCCCCTTCTCTGTCTCTCTCTCCCTCCCTGCCCCCACCCCCACCCCTGCCTCTCGCTTTTTCCTGGTAAATGACACAGTCTGGAGAAGTAGTAAGGAACCTGCCGGCAAGCGATGGAAGTCAATCCCGTCCAGCCTCTCGTGTCTCTCTGTCTCTCTCTCACTGCCCCCCCCCCATCTCTGTCTCTCTCTCCCTCCCTGCCCCCACCCCCACCTCTGTCTCTCGTTTTTTTCCTGGTAAATGACACAGTCTGGAGAAGTAGTAAGGAACCTGCCGGCAAGCGATGGAAGTCAATCCCGTCCAGACTCTCAAGTCTCTCTTCCTCTTTTGATGACTGGCCGTGCCGGCAGCTCATTGGGAGGGGTGGTGGTGGTGGGGGCGGGGGGGGGGGGGATCCACTGGTGAAAGACGACACTGCCCGTGCTCTGGGGGGTCTTCAGGGCCCTATGTATAGGCCTTACCCTTAATGGACCACTGGCTTCTGTTTCACTTCTAGCTTTCACGTGGACATAGACACCCAGCTCAGGTGATATTGCCGACGGGGAGGGGAAGAGAGAGAGAGAACTGTATAAACACTAAAATCAACAACAACAACGATGATGATGGTGATTATGATGATGATGATAATGATAATGATAGTAATTATGATGATGATGATGATGATGATGATAATAACAGGTATTTGAAATGTGCTCTACCTCCTCAGCATATGGGCTCAGAGGCGACTACAAAAAATTAAAAACACAAACTGTACACTGACAGGACTAAAACAAAAACACGTTGGAAAACAGACAGCGAGAATGCCTGCGTTGATTCAGGTGAGGGGGAGGTGGGGGTGAGAATGGAACTCACAGGTGTTCAAGCGCGCGCTCGGCGCCTCAGCCAACTGAGCGACGCAGGCACCAACCATGAAGGTTTTACTTTGGGTGACTGTGGACACACAACAGAGGCCTAATCAAAGAAGATGATGTTCGATGTTCAAAGAGGGTTCATTATTTGGCCTCCGTCACAGAGATGGAGCCGGTGGAATGGCTCCATGTGAACACGGGGGACGGACCTGAGCTTACCCACAGGGAAGTGTGTCAGATCAGATTCCATCGCCACTGTGATGTTCGTCCTTCGGATTCGAAGATGACAGTGGCTTTAAAAATCAAATGGAAGATCGGTGGCTGTGGGTCCAGAGGTGACTGGTGAGGCCAGTCCGGGCCCCGAAGGCTCGCTCATATGTGGGACACAAGTGAGTGGGTGCTGTCGTGGCAGTGGATGCTGCTCGGGCCTTGCGCACAGCGCGCTTTCGTTGCGCTTCGGTGATGCGCCTCGGTGATGCGCCTGGGGGATGCGCCTGGCTTCAGCTGCACGGGCTTCTGTGGTGATTATGCTGCGCCAAGCTGGATGGCCCAGAGAAAGTGTCTCCCACGTCTTGATGTCGACGCCCAGGTCTTTGAAGGTCGACAGGTCGCCACTGTATTGTAGAAATGGAACTGCTTAGATGTCATTGAACTGAGTAATCACATATAACATAATGTTGGGTAAATAATGTTGTACAGCTAAGTGCTTATCCACGCCAGAAGCTTTACGGGTAATTGTGTGTGTGTGTGTGTGTGTGTGTGTGTGTGTGTGTGTGTGTGTGTGTGTGTGTGTGTGTGTTCATTTTCTTTTCTTAAACACGTTCTTTCTATCAGAAATCAGTGGACACTGTCTGTTGTCACTTTGTGGTTTCGACATGGTCTTTTGCTCCTCCTCCTCCTTCTTCATCCTCCTTCTTCCTCCTCCTTCCTCCTTCTCCTGCCCCTCCATCTCCTATTTTCTTTCTTCTATTTTTTCCAGGTTGTTTCCGCAATGAAGGAAGGTTGTTTACCAGCATAATTTTTGTTTTCTCCACAGCAAAATTGCTCAGCAGAAAATTAGAGGACACTTGGCAAGACTGAGTGGGGTTAATCACACTGATTGGGTGCACACACACACGTGTGTGTGTGTGTGTGTGTGTGTGTGTGTGTGTGTGTGTGTGTGCGTGCGCGCGCGCGCGCGCGTGTGTTTATGTGTGTGTGTGTGTGCGCGTTTTTGAAAGGAAATACCACTGCTTTGTTTCATGCTGCAAAAGATTCGAACAAACGGGAAGGGAAAAAAAAACCCAAAGAAAGAAAGAGAAAGTGAATTGGAGAAGTGTTTCGGGTTGAAGGGTTGGTGGGGAGAAGAGAATCAGAGAGCATGTATGGAATGGAAAGGGGGGTGGGGCGGGAATGGGGGTGTGGGGAGTGGTGGTGGCGGTGCACACGGTTGGGAGATATGGCAAAAGGGAGTAGTTAGAAAAACCGACTGCAGTTAGTTGTTATTTAATTCTTGCCAAGCGCCAGAAAATGAGATAATTATAGGGTTCTTTCCACTTTTTTTTTGGTTTTTGTTCTCTCCCTCTGTTTTCGTCCTTCAGTGTCATTTTCTCCATTCTCCCTCCACACCCCGACTCATTCACATACCCACCTCCTCCCCCCCCCACCCCCTTTCTTCGTCTTTGGCCTATTCTTTGTTCTTTCCTGACCGAGTTCATGGATTCCGTTTCCTATTCTGTGTCTGCCGAAAACCAGAATAAGTGAGAACTAGGTATTTACTGTAGTATGTTGTGAAGGGCATGAACGTTTTCAGGAGGAGTTGCCTTTTTTCTGTTACGTCTTGAACGAAATGTGCCCCCTTCTGTGTTGCAAAAGTCGTGGAGTGTTTTTAGCACAAGACTCTTTGTTTTGTGGCTGAAATCAAACAGAAATAATAGTTTAAGGCACAAAATACTCAGATTTTCGAAGACACATTGAATGAAGCTGCTATGTTCAAAGATGCATGGACTTGCACTATGTCTTAAGGTATCCTTCATAATGAATGACTGTCCGATGGTAGTTTGGATAGATATAGTTTTCTAGGGTACATCAAATATAACTGTGCTGTCCCCAGGTACATGGGTTACGACTATTCTGTCCACAGTTGCAATCGTGGGTATACTTTGCACGCAGAAAATCAAAGACGTTCGTAGAAAATCCCGGAATCTGTGTCGGCGTTTGTTTTGACATTTGACATTGTTGCTTATAGCCCAGCCGATTGTACAGATCTGTATCAGGACTGGCAGAATCCAGTGAACATGGGAACTTAACCTCCGAACGCAAACGAAGAGGAAATGAGATCAGCCTGACAGCTGAGTCTTTTCGATCGATGGAAGTCAGTTCACTGACATGTTGTCTACATCGCGCATAATTCTCTCGTCCGTTTACACAAAAGATATCATTCGTTACTGTATCCACCCATTTCCCGGTACACAAAAGCCATAATTGGTTATTGCAGCGTATCCACTTCTTTCCCGTTATACAAAAACTACCATTGGTTATTGCAACGAATCCACTTCTTTCCCATATCACAAAAGACCATCATTGGTTTCTGCAACGTGTCAACCTCTTTCCCGTTAACACAAAAACCATCACTGGTTACTGCAACGTGTACATAACAGATGAAGATCAAGAACATGGGCAGTTGACAGTTCATCTTGCCAAATGCAACAAATCCAGTCAACCCATGTGCAGCTGTGGTTACATATTCGGCATTCTTTGCACTTTCTGTGTGGCCTCCAGGCCCAGACATCACACGGCAGGTGACCAGATAGTGATCCATGACAGCTGGGAGTGGACTGCAGTGACTGGTCGGACCACAGCATTTTCAGACTGACTGTCGTTGAAAATCTATGCTTAACTCTCTCCATACGAACGGCGAAAGAGACGACGTTAACAGCGTTTCATCCCAATTACCATCATCAAAATATTGCAAGCGGATGGCTCTTATACTGAAGACGTGAATGTTGACAAAGAATACCACAGTTCTGACGACGGAAGCTAAAGGTTGGGTCACTCAGACACCCACTGGACATCCGAGGGGTCTGTGTAGAGGAGAAGAGAGGACTGGCCGTACTGAGTGAGTTAAAGGAGACAGTCCGTAACGGAATCGTGCATTACTGTTGTATGTTGGGTTACGCTGCTGGTAGGTTATCTGCTTGGCAGATGTGGTGTAGCTTATAGGACTTACGGGTTTGTCCGAACGCAGTGACGCCTCCTTCAGTAACTGAACTGAACTCTATTTTGATTTGTCAATCGCCACAACTTTTTTGTTTCCAAACGTTTTGATTTGCCCAGTGTTTGGAAGTATGGGTGCATTGGGCATGTTAATCTAAATAAGTCTTTTTCTAACTATTATTACTATGAGAACATCTTGGTGAAGGTCTCTGCAATTCCCGTATGGAGGTGTGGAGTGATCATCATCATCATCGTCATCACCATCATCATCATCATTATCATCATTACCATGGAGGTGTGGAGTCGTGAATGCTGATGCTGATGTTGATGACGCTCTGTAGTGCTGTGTACAATCAGAGAAACAGAGAGTGACAAAGACTTGGAGCATTTCCACGGATTCAGAAGGTGGAGAAGAGGGTGACGCATGGGTTATGACTGAAAACTTGTCAGTTGATGCGTGTTGTGTGAAACTGGAGGGTTGGCACACCATTTCAAACCATAGTTCTTTTAATGTCGGCTGAAACACCACAGAATAAATGGATCACACACACACACACACACACACACACACACACACACACGGCGCCGGCGAGGAGAATATACATGTATCTGTCTCTCACACACACTCTCTCTCGTCACCAATTGTCTTTGGCACCAAAGCCGATCTGATCTCGTCTCCGGAATCATCTGATCAGTGAGCACGAGACACCAATTCTGGAAACCAATCAACCAATCAGTGAAGGAAGGAAGGAATCAGTCAATCAATCAATCAGTCGGTCAGTCAGTTAAGTTGACAGACAACCAGTCAGTTCAAGAAACCCGATTCAGGTTTTATAAGCCCGATTCTTGTTGTAATAAGATCTGGTTCCGGTGTCAAGGAAATGACAAACGCGTGTTCCAGAAGTTGGAGGAAGTGGAGGTGGGTGGTTGAAGGAGATGGGAAGGGAGGAGGGTAGGGAAAATGAGTGAGATGGAAGACTGGGAAAGGGAAGGGACGTGGGGAGCGGGGGGGGGGAGGGGGTGATAGCGGTAAGGGTAGGGTGGTGAGGTAAGGAGACTGAGAGAAAGAGAGAGGGGGGGGGGGATGAGGACAAAAAACGGAAGAGGAAGGGAGAAAAGATGGCGATGAAGGATGCAGTACGTGGCAGGCAAAGCAAAGCGAAGACGTGGCTCTGGTGTCGGGGAGCCGGAGGAAAGGGATGTTTGGAAAACGGGGGACATGGGGCGACAGCAGCCGGCGCTAACGGCACGCGCCTGTCCGCCGCTGGCCTGAGAAGAGTGGAGATGGAAGCGGCAGATAAATCAACTCACTGGCTAGGAACTGGGCTGCAGGGATTGAGGCAAGGCGCCGCGCTCTCGTGTCACGGCTTTCAGGCTATGGGGGTTGACGCCTCGTTTTTCTTTTTTCTTCTTTTTTGTTTTGTTTCGTTTTGTTTTTTGTTTTGTTTTTCCTGCCTTCTGATCAACTCTGCTAGCTCCTGGAAAGCCAAATGTTCGCTTGTCTGGGATTTTAACTGTATGATGCGATGAGACAACGGTCCATCCATTTCGGCAGAAATCCGTTGCTGGCACCTTATTTTTTGTTTTTTGTTTTTGCTTTGTTTTGTGTGTGTGTGTGTGTGTGTGTGTGTGTGTGTGTGTGTGTGTGTGTGTGTGTGTGTGTGTGTGTGTGTGTGTGTGTGTGTTACTGCTGTGACTGTGCAACGAGAAACTGATGTGTGAATGGCACTCTTTGTTACACAAAGATTTATGTCACGATTCACTTTTTCTTTCTTTCTTTCTTTCTTTCTTGTCTGCTGGTATGTTTATCTCTGTATCTGCTTGTCTGAGCTCAACCCTCAAACCCCAAATACCATCCAGCTGACAATGTATCAGCACCAGTTCACAGAAACCCGAACTTCAGAATAACTCTTCCACTGTGTACAGCTCCGGTTTTGTGCATGTTGCTGTTGAAAACCGGACCATAGCTTCGGGAAAAAAAAATTGCCCGCAGGCTTGAACAACTGCAATGTGCATTTGGGCACCCCGTATGTAGCAGATAAGGGCAGTGTATTCCTGATGTGGAAATGCGCCATGATATGAACGAGAATGGCTTTGCCAGTTGGCTTTTGTGTGCCCGGCTGTCACAAAACTGATGGAACCCCCATGTCCCCTCACTCCCCCCAACCCCCCAACGCCCCTCCGCCCCTCCTCCCAAGTTCCGTCGATTGGTTTTCCCCTTCCGCCATGTACCTGAGGTGGGTGTCACGTTAAACCTCACGTTAAACCCCAATGTAACCCAACAGTTGGTTCAAAAGCAATGCTGCAGTGTCGGCAGCCTTTCAGTCCAATGACCTTTACCTTGGTGTCATGACCTCGGCGTATGCAGCGCCCTCTTGAATTGTTGGTTAAAACGGTTTCAGTTCAAGAACTGACAACACAACATTACAGCGTCCAGTGTAGAAAGTCTTGAAAGAAATAATAACGTCAACAACTACAAACTTGAGTTTATATCGTGCTTTTTCTTCTTCTTCTTCTTCTTTTCTTAATGAAGTGCATACGATCGACAAACGCATTGACGAAAGGCACACAGAATGTTGATATTAGAAACGAGTTGAAGTGCAAATAAAAAGTAATTTCAGCTGAATTGTGGACATCACCTGAAGCATCGTCGTTCGTCTTTGACACCTCTGTCGACACGTCGACCCGTGAAAGCAGGGCCGGTCGCGGAAGGAGCTTCCTGGCTGACGGTTACTGCTGGAGGGGCACGGACGGAAGCCTCACTCCATGGGCTTTGTCCTGCTGCCGAGAGGTTGGCTGGGTCAGAGCGGTCACGAGGCTGGGGAGGCTGAGGACACCCGGGGAGCTTCCCTGGGGACAGGATGTGGAACAGTGTGCCGATGAAGTGTCAGTCTGTAATACAATGCAATACAACACAATACAATACAGTACAATGCAATACAATGCAATACTTCTTCTTCTCGTTTGTGGGTTGTAACTCCCACGTTCACTCGTGTACATTTTTATCCGGCCATGTAGGTAGCCATACTCCGTTTTCGGGGCTTGATACAATACAGTACAGTACATCTTTATTCATCCGACTGGTAATATACTGTCGGGTGACTAAAGACATATTGTATTGCACTGTAGACTGACGGACTGGCTGGATTGTCATGTGGGTCCAGCGTGAGGGTCGTCTGGCGTTTGTCTTCAGATGACTCCCCATATGCTGTTTCCACATAGTCTCCGCTCTTTTACCCTTCTTGGGCAAGGCCTGACTAAGCGCACTGGGTTACACTGCAGGTCAGGCATCAGCTTGGCATATGTGGTGTAGCATATATGGATTTGTCCGAACGCATTGACGCCTCCTTGAGAAACCATTACTGATACTGTCACCCTTCCGCCACCCCCGCACCCACGGCCCGCCGCCGCCCCCTCCCTGCCTGTCTCTCTTTTAATATCTCTCTGTCTCCCCTCTCTCTGTCTCTCTATTCTCTCTTTCTCTCCTACCCTCTCTCTGTGTGTCTATGTGTCTGTCTCTGTCTCTCTCGTCTCCCCCACCTCTCACTCTGTCAGTCTCTTTCTGTCTCTGTCTCCGTCTCACTGTTGACCTGTCTGTCTGTTTGTCTCTCTCTCGTGCCCCCCCCCCCCCCCCCTCGCCTTCCTACCGCCCCCCCCTCCCCCGCTCTCTGTCTGTCTGTCTGTCTCTTTCTCTCTCTCTCTGTCCCTGTGTTGTCTGACCCAGACGGTCCACGGCTTTCTCTGCAGTAGGGCCGATTGTTCATGATGGGTAAAAAACGACAGCATCAGGATGCCTTCGACGTTCCGTCCGTTCTTTACTTGCTCCGGTTCCTTCACGTGTTGTTTGACACGATGAACATACGCACGCACGCACGCACACCCACACACACACACACACACACACACACACACACACACACACACACACACACAGAATGCTCGATAGTGTAGATGATAACGAAAAGGTCATCGGTGCAAAATGATATATTTTTTATTTAGCATAAGAAGAAAACGTCGTATTTCTGTTTATATTTATTCATATTTATTTTATAATCTGTGATTTGAATGGAACAAAATAATGGACAGTGGACAAGACGAAAGACGGCATCCCATTACGTTATCACGGGTTGTGCCTCACAATATAGCTGTTGTCTACAGCGTAAAGAAACATAGTGATGAATACAGAGAGAGACACTGACACTGACACTGACATATTTTATTGTCCGTTTAGCATTCAAGCCCTCTAGACAAGGGGGAATGACAATCGTTTTCATGAAAACAAAATATCATTCTAATGATATCACACACACACACACACACACACACACACACACACACACACACACACACACACACACACACACACACACCAATGTCGTGTATCGGATCATCTTGAAATCGGTAGTTGGTTAATGATCTTTTTCTTATATTCATTGCTTCTGCAATGAAATTTGCAATACTTTTAATTACAACTTCTCTGTTGCTGGATAGCAGATTTACAATACTGTTATCGCTTGGGCTGTCTTTAAGTATGTCCATTGCATTACAGTTTTTACGTTTGTCTGCATAGGCAGTGCACTGAATTAAAAAATGCAAATCATTTTCTTGATCATTTCCACATGATGGACAAATCAGATCGTTTGAAGACTTTTCGCTTGAGTACCATGGCTCACAATTCTTCAGTCCGCTTACCCTCAACCTGAATCGCACGAAGTTATCCCTGTGCCATTTATCAGTAACAGAGAGAGAGAGACAGAGACAGAGAGAGGAGCTGCGCATAATACCGTTTTATTCAAACTCTGTGTGTGTGTATGTGTGTATACACGTGAATGAAAGGAAGTTTACGCACATCTTCACGATCTTTATTCTCCACACAAAATATCGCAAGCTGTTGTCTTGTTAAGAAGGATGAGTGAAGAAGATGCTTTCCTTCCCGACAGAAGAACAGCAGAGACGATGTTTCGCCCGTGGAGTTGAGTTTAGTGACATGTTGGCCGACATCCTCCAGTTCAAGTTGTTCAGGGCTCTGGTCTTCGTCCGCTGGTCCAGCTGGGGGGTCTCTGGATGTTTTATCTGTCCGGGTTGCAGGTCCGACTGGCGTTCTGCAGTCTTTTGCCCATCGGCCCTTCCTTGGATAGAGTCCTGTGACGGTGTGAATACACGGTTGTGATGTTTTGGGTCTCTCCCCGCCAGTTGTCCCTGGTGTCCTGCCGATTGAAAACGGGCAGGTTGTCTTCGGCACCACGCGCTGACTTTATGAAGGGCAGGGGAGGAAACGAAGAGTGAGAGAGAGATTTTAGCGACACCTCTTCGTTATTGGTAGACGTAAGGGGAGGGAGAGAGACAGACAGACAGACACAGAGAGAGGGAGATTTTAGCGACACCTGTTCGTTATTGGTAGACGTAAGGGGAGGGAGAGAGACACAGAGAGAGAGAGAGAGAGAGAGAGAGAGAGAATTTGTGGCTACCTGTTCGTCATTGCTATTCGTAAGGGGAGAGAAAGAGGGAGAGATTTTAGCGACACCTGTTCGTTATTGCTATACGTAAGAGAGAGAGAGACACACACACAGAGACACAGAGAGAGAGACAGAGATTGTACACGCATAACACGGGTGTCGAACGAGGAGGCAGAGGAGGAGAGATTGCAGAGATAGAGACAAGAGGTGTAGACACACGTAACAGACGTTCTGAGCAGCACACAAAACAGCACAGCGGTGAAGGGGTTGGGGAGGGGGGAGTGCAAGTGGGGGTTGGGGGTGAAGGCGGGGGTGCGGAGGGCGTTGAGGGGAGGATGTCAAGAGACAGGGACTGAAGCTTCAGTGACGGGAGCTGTCAGGCCACCAAGGCATGCCTTGAAGGACCATCATCGATTTATCGATCAGCTGACAGATTTCACGCCTGTCTCGGGAGGCCTTGGATCCATGGCCGCTGTCTCCCTCCCTCCCTCCTCTCTCACCCTCTCTCCCACCCTCTTTGTCTGTCTCTCTATCTCCCTTCAGGTCCTATCTCTCTCTGTCTCTCCCTCCCCCCTCTCTCTCTGTCTCCCCTTCCGTCTCTCTCCCTCTCTTCCCCCTCTCTACCTCTCTCCTTCTCTTCTCTCTATTACCCGCATCTCTCTCTCCCTCTCTTTTATTCTCTCTCTCCCCCGTCCATCTTCCCCTTCTCTCCCCTTCTCTCTCTCTCTCTCTCTCTCTCTCTCCCCAGGTTGAAGAGGGGGAGCGGGTGACATCCTCGACAGTGTGCAACAACCAGCCTCTTTCGTTTTACTGCTGTCGCTACGTGCAGCCGTCATCTTGCTTTCTGTCTCCGCCGGTTAGCGTTCTCTCTCTCTCTCTCTCTCTCTCTCTCTCTCTCTCTCTCTCTCTCTCTCTCTCTCTCTCTCTCTCTCTGTGTGTGTGTGTGTGTGTGTGTGTGAAGCGGCGTGTTGACTGCAGTCCTCGCCGTTGATATCTCTAGGGCAAGAAGGAATAGAGAAGGAAGGACAAAATCAACACCATGATGGTCTGCAACACGAATGGTACCTGGACCGCTTGGTTACCTGCAAGGGGGTGGGAGTGGGGGTGGGGGGGCAGCGACAATTTAGGAAGAGGGGGAAGGCGGGGTGAGGAAGGTAAGGCATGTTTTTGCTGCTTGTACAAATACGCTCGACTGTTGCATGCTGATAGATGTTATGCCGGTTCAAGTTTCAAGTTTTAATAAACCTTAATCAACCCTGACTGAAGCATCAGATGAGGGTTACGGTTTCGTTTAATAACGAACATGCCCCCCACCCCACCCCAGCTTGTGAATATATTCGCTGTTTCATACCTCTAATAATAAATAAGATAGTGTCAGTTCTGTCCTGCAATTGAGAATCTTTGATGGTGGAATTCGTGGGAGATGAGGGGGTATGAGCAGAAGAGGGTTAGAGGAGGGGGCGCGAGAGGCGGAGGGGGGGGCAGACATCATTGCTTTGATGTGATGTTTCATCCCAGATCTCTGTGTGTGTGTGTGTGTGTGTGCGCGCGCGCGCGTGTGTGTGTGTGTTTGTGTGTGAGGGGGGGCGGAGGGGGGGCGAGGGGGGGTGGGGTTGTGTGTGCACGTACGTGCAGGAGTGGGAGCATGTGTGTGAGTGTAGGAGTGGGACGTTCCCGATCCCTAAGATGGTTGTCACTGGGTGATTGTCAGTGAAGTGAGGGGAAGACAGTGAGGATATGGAGAACTGGTTGTGTGTGTGCCTGCACTTGCCGGTCAGAGGAGAAGTGCAGCAGGCTAATTAGGACTCGTCTTCTCCGTCTGACACAAGGATGGTTGGGGCTGGAGAGGGGGTGGGGGTGGAGGGGTGGGGACAGGGATGAGGGAGAAGTAAGGAGCAGGAGCCGGTTGGGGAGGTAGAGACAGAGGAGAGAGATTGGGGGTGTGGGGAGGAGGGGGAATGGAAAGAGAGAGAGCTTCCATAGGTCCGTCAGCAGCAGGAGTCAGGCCCTGTCAACGTGTCACTCTCCGTCCTCTCTGCTTGTCTGTCAAGTGCACGTCCGCGCCGATAAGTGCAAGTTGCCAATGGCAACCGGCTTCCCGGCCTGTGCTGCCGAGTCATCAGAGGCTGGCTGACGGGCGGGATCATGACGTCACGTGACCATGGGACAAGCCACGCCCACCTCCTTTTTGTCTTCTTGTCTCAGGATCCCAGGGTTGAGGTTGTGAACCTTTGAGGGACAGTCATCTTTTTTCCGTCTTTTTTGTCCCCCCCCCCCTCCTCTTCAGATTTGTGACGTCATGTTGTCACGTGTGCTGGTGTCTGTTACCGATAAGTGATCGGGGTTTTACAGTGTCTTGTCTCTCTTCTTTGATTCTATTCAGTTCTACACCAGTGTTGCTGGCTGGTTCTGGAGCATCACTAGAAGTCAGCTGACGCATTTCTTGCGGGGAGAAAACCGTTTCCCACAAAATCATACTGACATCCCCAGCTGATGGTATCTGGTCAAGTATTCTACTTCAGTTAAAAAGAAAAGGGAAAAAATGATCACCCGTGGATTTTCGAGGTAGCTTTGCTGGAAACAGACAAACACGACCAAGTGAGAAAGAGTGTTGACAAGGGATACGTTTTTATATGCAGACACTTTTACCTGTGTATGTACACAATACAGCAGCCTATAAACCAGAAAACGGATCAACATGAACAACGTTGCCAGCAGTAACTTAAATGTCGAAGGAGTATAAATCACTGTCCACGACACATTGATGAGGTTTGATAAAGAATCATACTAATCAATACACATAATAACAACAGACCTTATCACCACACGCGCGCACGCGATTTCATGGCTTTATCTTTTCTTCTTCTTTTTTTTTCTTTTTCTTTTCTATACTGATTTTTCACTTGAGAAGTTGTGAATACATCGAGACATGTCGATTATCACGTGCCACACACTCCATTGACGTCACGCAACCTAACAACAGTGGCAGTGTAGGCCAAACACTGTCAATAAATTGTTACGTCGCCAACTCTGGAATGCAATAAACCCTAAGGGCATTACCGCTTGGGGCAAAGTGCGACTATATTGATGAACAACTGTATATGGTTGCGACAGAGATAGTGCACTGTGCTATTTTAGCTGATGGTAGAACCGATGGAATACCATTCAGACCGGCTGGATTGAAATTCTGATCGAAATTTAAGCAAAGACTCTCTCTGCCTCTGCCTGCCTGTGTCTGTCTGTCTGTCTCTCTCTCGATATATATATATATATATATATATATATATTATATATATATATATATATAATGCCTCCCTTTTTCTGCGCGCGCATGTATTTGTATATGATTATGTATACGTTTGTGTATTGATTGAAAGTTTGGCAAAGAGGTACATAGCCTTCGCCAGAAGAGAAAGATGCGGCTTCATGTTTTACTTACCCATTTTGAGGGACGCCGTAAAAACGAGGGAGTGCATCCATCATGACACGTCCAAGTTGACGTGCAGCGCTGTCACGCTGTCACTGTTATGGCGGCAGTGTGATATAACGACCCCTGGCGACAGCCGTGGTCAGCGGCGCAGCAGGCAGTTTATGGCGTGTGCCAGGGAGTACTTTGGCGTATTCCTGCCACTGCCTTTCACTTGGGCTTTGTGGACACACGAGACAGCAAGGCAGCGCACGTCAGCTTCGGTTGTTTAGAAAACCTGCTGAATGGTGATTTTTCAGCAGGGTTTGTAGCTTGATCAATGGATTCAATTGATTCGCTTCTGACCGATTTTTTGTTTCCTTTCAGTTTTGACATTATCTTTTCCCCCTCTCTTCTGTTTCGCCCATCTTCTCTTTGGTAATAAACACAATAGCCATGCTTAAGAAAACACTTGGTTCATATTTGGTAGCGTTTTAAAAACACAATTGTTTGTACAGCATGCCCACTATCAGTCTGGTTTATTATGGTCTGTCTTTTTCATGTCCGTCATATTCATGTTTAGTTGTGGTTTGTTTAAGTGGGTTTTTTTTCTGTTTCCGTTTTGTTGTTGTCCACACGTGAGAGAATGTGTCATAAGCATGTTGTACTGTGCATCTAATGGCATATAAATTTACAAAATAACACGCAAAACCCAGTCAGTCAGTTAAAAATTCATATAAAACTTCCGGTCCCAAGAATCGAGTTCCGGTCTTCGTCTGTCAGACGGTACCGATAATACATGATTCCGTGATGGCTCAGAAATACTTATCTCATCTTTTAAATTTTGAAGTCGAAACAGAAACAAGCCTTTTTTCCTTACGGACTTTCCCAGTGCGGCAGCTCAAACGAGGCTCTGTCGGTTATCTCTGGGATACCCTTCGATGTCCTCACCCGCTCCTGATAGCAGAGAAGTGGGGAAAATGTTCCACCTTCTCCAGGGATAGGATGCCACCAACAGGGCCCTACGTGTCGTCCTTCACGCCTCAACATATAGTTTGCATTCTGCTGCACCCGACACGTACTTCACGCTCCTCCAGTGCATAGTTGTTGGGGTTTTTTTCCCCCAGATCAGTTGGTATGGCCATTGTAATCACAATATGATTGTGAGCACGATGCCAAGTGTATTTCATATTTTGTGTTAGTCACATGAAATATGTAACATTTTCATGTACCCCTCGGGTTTCCGGAGATGAACGCGTCTTGTCTTATCTCAGCTTCATGAGTCAGAAAGATGGCACCTACATAATTACCTTGGTTGGTTGAACCCACAGACATAATGTCTGTGATTGAGAGACTGGCTTAGTCACATCAGAATGTAGCGATTTCAAATCCAGTGTGCTTCAAATACTGAGCTGAATAGGCTGCTTCAAGCTATATAATTTTTTAAGCCAGTCTTGCTACCCACCTCAATGTGTTGCCGTTCTGGTGAAATCAGGGTAGCGTCAGTTAGGTCCTCTGCCCCCTAACCTGAGTTAATTATCCCCGTCGGCTATATTACCTGAAGTGGGTGTGGATGTTTAACTTGAATCTGGATCTGGACACGGAGAAATGGGTCGTAGATAGGGACGCCATATGGACAGCCGCTGTCAAGTGTATTTCTGCCGGCAATTATTTTGTTTGGAACTGAATGAACTTGGTTCAGAGAAATCTACGTGACATAGAAACACGACCATAATATATAACAAATTAAAAAAAAAAAAACCCGAAAAAAACAACAACTGAGCGACAACGATCTTACAATTTCTTTCTTCTCTCTCTCTCTCTCTCTCTCTCTCTCTCTCTCTCTCTGTGTGTGTGTGTGTGTGTGTGTGAAGAAGAAGAAGAAGGTGGAATGCTGACCTAGAGGTAACGCGTCCGCGTAGGAAGCGAGAGAATCTGAGCGCAGTGGTTCGAATCACACCGGCAGTCGCCAGTATTTTCTCCCCCTCCACAAGACCTTGAGTGGTGGTCTGGACGCTAGTCATTCGGATGAGACGTTAAACCGAGGTCCCGTGTGCAGCATGCTTTTAGTGCACGTAACAGTACCCACGCCAACAAAAGGGTTGTCCTTGGCAAAATTCTGTAGAAAAATCCGTTTCATATAAAAACAAATAAAATTGCATGCAGAAAAAAGAAGGTGGCGCTGTCAGTGAAGCGACTGACGTGCTCTCATTGAGAGCAGCCCGAATTTCACACGGAGAAATCTGTCGTGACAAAAAAAAAGAGAAATGAAAATACAAGAAGAAGAAGAAAGCGCAGCTTGCATTGAATATGATTGGTGCAGTGACAAAGAATTGTTTGATATAGTCTTTCACAATCACCGTATAACCACACTCACCACACACACACACACACACACACACACACACACACACACACACACACACACACACACACTCACACACACTGATGATAATGACTGGTCCGTAACCATAAAAAAGAACAATGTTTCAGCGACAGACAAATATGTAATTTGTTTCGACTGATCTTTCACTTGAATGAAAACAATGGTCAACTGATTATAGAATGCAATTTTACTACTGTCTCGAACTGAACACGTGCGCGCATATGTTTGTGCGCAAACGCACGCGCGCGGCACGCACACCTGTGTGTGTTTTGGGCAGAAGGAGAAAAGAGAGACTTTCATCACTGGGATGCTGCGGGGCGAAGTGAGAGAAAAAAACCCAAAAAAACATGACTCAAAAACTCCATCTGGCTGCTTTGAGTCGTTCTATCTGCTCAAACTTCCCATAGGTTTCCATGAGTTTGCTCAAGTTATAAAACGTCTGCTTTAAAATGTTCACGGGTGCTTTCTAATCGGCAGTGTGGCAAATGCGATCGATGGCCGTGAAGGCGTGCTCTTTTGAATAATTGAAGTGCGCAGAACGAGACCTTGCAGCAGTTCAAAGTCCAGTTTTCTTTCAGTCACCCAGGGCAAAAACTACGCACCACACAGGGGAGGGAGGGAAAAAATCCCCTCCTGCTGAACATTGTTTCGCCGTGATATACAGCACTGACTGTTTAGTATTACTCAGAAGTGCGGAGTGGGGGGGAGGGGAGTGTGAGGAGTTGGGGGGCGGGGGCGGGGGGGGGAGATGTAGGGATGGGGAAGGAAGAACTAACAACTGAAGAGAGGAGGAGAAAGGGAATGAGTTAAAGATTTCCGGATGCCCTCCGCCAACCCCCCCTCAACCTCCCTCACCCCAACCCCTTCCTTCACCCAGCCTCGCCCCGCTTGACTCATTCCTCATTTCATCCGTGACCTTGTTAGTGAGTGTGCCAGCTGACTGACCTCTTAACGCCTACGTAACGTCCGCCCAGCTGGGTTGGGGTGGGGGTGGGTTGAACTCTGACCTACATTTGGGTGTTGTGTGGCCAGGGGAACTCCCCTTTTTCCTTTGTGGCGCGCTTTCGCTCATTTCGATTTCGTGGGCTCCGTGGTGTGTTGGGCTTCGGGTCCGGATGGGTTTTGACACGGTTTTTTTCCTTCTGACATGGGGGAGGAGAGTGGGAATAAAGTGGGTGGTGAGGGGGTGGAATTTGTGGGAAATTCTTTACATGCAGAGTTATTGAGTGAATGATATTGGAAGTAATTTCCGTTGTTCCACGTGATATAAACATACATAGCGGTGCACACACACACACACACACTCACACACACACACACACACAGAGTCACGGTGACATACACAGAGGCACGAATAAAACTAACAGTGTGTAACTGTTTACATGATAGCTGATATAATGGTTTGCATTCTAATTCAGATAAACTGTTGAACAGATAATGCTCTTTGACGGGGGATCGTGCTTTTCAGTAAAACACTTAACTGAGTAATAAAAGAAAAAGATTGCAAGTAAAGAACTATTCTGTTGTTCTGAAAATCCAATTTTAAAGTCTCTGTGTGTGTGTGTGTGTGTGTGTGTGTGTGTGTGTGTGTGTGTGTTTGTTTGTTTGTGGGACAGTATGCATACCAAACCCTTCAAGAGGACTTGTAGTGGCGCTAAGTAAACAAAGAGAGAGAGAGAGAGAGAGAGAGGATGGATAGATAAATGGTGCCGCACTTCTGCTCTTGGGCAATGCAATAGCATCCAAACTGCTGTAGAAACGAGAAACTATAATAAAATCACATGACGTAGCACGACTGATACAAATCTTTTGGTGTGTGTGTGTGTGTGTGTGTGTGTGTGTGTGTGTGTGTGTGTGTCTCACGGTGTGTGTGAGTTGTGATTTGGGATCCAAAGGCTAAGTCATAACATGTGACTGATCAATTCATCTGCATCTGCCATCACCCATTGTCAGGCAAGCAAATTACCTCTACTGAACAGAGTTGAGGATCTCTTGACCTACAAACACAGCACGTGCAACTCAACCCCCTCCTCCGCATACGTCCCTCTCGAGTACCTCTGAAATTGGTTGTGTGTCATGTGGAAAAGTACAGGTGTGCAGGGAAAAAATGCAGGGTTTCAGGTATAATGCTTATAATCATTGTGGAACACACCGGCACACACGCGCAATAGATATACATACATATATATATATATATATATTATCAATTAACTGGTCATTCAGTAAGAAACGAAAGGGAACCAGTAAAGTGCTGCTGGATCGAGTGCTTTTACCAAACAAATAGAATTAAAATGAAATAAAATGAAACATGACAAACGAGGACAGAGAGAGTCCAGAAAACAATGAGGCCATATGAGACAGACGGGAGACCATCGTGAACATAAAGAGCGAATAATCGGACACAGAAAAAGAGCATATGGACTCGTTTGATCACCGTTCCGAGTTTAATAGACATTGATAACAAATGGAGCCGCGGAGGGAGAGGTGGGGCTGCCGGAAGCCGCCCATTTCCTTTGATGTTGTCTTATCCTAACTGCCACCTGCCGCCTTCGCCTGCCTGCTTATCTAGGTCACCGCCGCCTCGCCTTCGTCTTGACCTTGTGCGCAAGTTCGCGGGTTTCCCGAAGACGCTCTCCCACAAGCAGACGACAAGGCGACCCAGAAAAAAAATGCAGTGCATGTTGAATGTCGGACTGACGATGATGACTGATCCAGCTGGACAAATCAGGCGAACCGGGATGAGAGGACAGCTGCACAAATCTCCGCATGGTCAATGCGAAGCGTAAGACTTGTCTTGAGCGCAAGAGCGAGTTTTGTGAAGCAGATTTGTAAGCAGCAACATGGCGTTTGCGTCATTGTGAACCCGTTAGGACGGGGGGTGCAACAGGCGAAGTTGAGCGGGGCCAAGTTTGTTTGCGTTAGAGTTTTCATGCTGCAGTTTGTTTGTCACAGGGTGTCTCCGTTTATTTCACAGGAACTCCTGCACCAAAAAATTTCAGTGTAAGGTTTGGACGCGCCAGTTATTCAGGGTTTCATCGGCATGCGTTTGTTAGTCGGAATGTTGATCCCTCGGGCTTCGCAACAGCCGTGCGCACACCCGATCGGTTTAGTCACGCATGAATCTGCGGATCACGCCACTCCTTGTCGAATATCAATTTGTGGAGGCTGTTACAAAAAGATTACTAAATTCTCCCGGGACTGGGAAAACATGGGGCATGCTTTTATAATGGCCATGTAACTGTAAGTTGCTGAACGTGGAAGTAGAGAAACAGAAAGGTTTGCTGTGTTGGTCAGTGGAGTGCGGCAGGCAGTTTCTTAACGCTCCAGGCATTTCTAACAATTCTGTCGGAAGCAAACTTATCAGTTTGTCGTTTGTATTATTAGAAATAGATGAAGCATTAACAATTAAAAAAAAAACCCCTTAAAAAGGAAATAAACAAAACAAGAAATCAGAGGGCAGTGTCATATATGTTTCATTCAGTTTGGCACATGCAACATTAACTCATCTAAACATTGTAATGAATGCAATCACTATTTATTCAGGGAAACCTGAAGCCTCACCAAAAAATGCATATTGTTCAAATTTGTCTCAACCCACATCCTGCATCTGCACAAGGGGGATGGGGAGAGGCAGTGTTCAGTTTCACTGACATACTCAGACTAATTTCCAGTGTTGTGGGGGAGGTGATGTGGAAGGGCATGGGGAAGGAGGATTGGCCCCTGTCAGTGTGAATCAGAAAGAGAGGAAATAGGATTGCCAGAGTGGAGACCACCACTCATTCTGTTGCCACACACTACAGTGTGGGGCGGTGGAAAAACCACCAGAACATATGGGATACATCTTGTGGTTTGTAAGATCTACAGTGCTGTGATAAACAGGATGATTAAGCCACTCTGCACATGCTGCAGATGTTGGGTTTAAGGTTTTCATCTTATGAACAGTTTCATATACATGTTAAAACTATAGAGAGCAGTTGCTATGTATTTTTAACCAGTGTTTTGGCACTGTGGTTTTCAAGTACTGAAAATTTGTGGTTCAAGATGTCAGTAAAGTGTAGGAGGTTGGTGACCTGTGATCAGTTGAACTTCAGGATATTCATTCATATCTTATGGAAATGCACATGTCCATGAGGATGTGCATGTATACATCCACAAATGTAATACAATATACAGCCACAAATGTGCATGTGCACACTTGCCCATACCCCCTCATATACATTCACATCCATCCTCACTCCATGCACACAGTTAAGCACAATTTTAACCAAAGAAATTCATAACAGATTTTTTTTCCTTAATGTGGAAGAAAAAAAACTGACAGTGGCATTACAAATATCCTTTTGTTTACAGTTTTTATGATACTCCTTAAGTGTTATTTAGACTGAATGAATTTGATTTGCTTCTATAAATACATGTCAAATAGTGCAGTTAAATCTGAAAAGGGATGGAGGGGGAAAAAACCCATTATTTCAAATAACAAAATTGATGTTTGGCTGCCACCCATGTGATTCCCAAATTTCGTGTGGTTTTTGTGCTGTCTGAAACAAATGAGATTTGATTGAAACTGTTAAACATTCACACTTGCACATAAGGTGTGCGCATGTGTGTGTGTGTGTATGTGTGTGTGTGTGTGTGCACATTTCAGTCCTCAATTGGTGGCAAAATAAATCTGCAAACTTAGATAATTTATTGTCACTAAATTAGTGCAGATTACCATGGAAATAACAAATAGTACAACTACAAACCTATAGAAATAGGATTGGATTGTACACACACACACGCACACACACACACAGAGATGAAAGTAAGTGGTTATTGTTGTTTTCCTGTGACCTTCTTCTCTCCCCACCTCCCCCAAACCCATTCAACACACACACATACATGTGCATACATACACATCTGTTTTGAATGTTAGCTTCCTGTTTTTCATGGAAAAAATAATAAAGGAGAGAATATTGACAAAAATTGGTTGTTTTATGAAACGTGATGTCCGGAATCTTGTGAAACATCACAGTACATAAATCAGATTAACACCCACATGTTCACTTGTGAGCTCATATCAATAGAAAAAAAAAACTTTAAAAAAATCTTCTTTAGCAGTAAAACATAAGTTTAACAACAAACATAGCTGTTTTTAGTGTTTTTATTAAATGTTTGTGTTCATCTTTGTTCATTTGTTTCATTTGCATTTGTTTGTATATTGATGATATGTCTTTTGTTTCATGATGATAATCATAGTTCTTTTACAGGACACAATTTGGTTGATAACCAGAAATTAAAACAAAGAATTAATGACAGACATTTCATTGAAAGTCCTTATGTTTTGCATTCTGTGTTACAGGTTCACTTAAAATCACAGTTCATCCTCAACGGAGTCTGCGTCATATGGAGGGGATGGATCGACTTGGTGCGGCTGGATGGCATTGGATGTCTGGAGTTTGACGACGAAAGAGCAGAAGTGAGTACTGACTTTAAAGTTGTTGACAGCTGGTGTGACTGGCAAACCCTCCTCCTTCTTATCCCCCCACACCCTCATTCTGTGCTGCTGCTTAGAACATCCCCAGTCTCCAGCATGGAGCTTACCAGAAGTGACAGATGGGAGGAATAAGAACCAGAAGACTTGCGTATGGGAGCTGACTTAGATCCGTATTCTGTCTTGAAAAAGGCATTCAGATTGTGACCAGTCTCTGTATTTGTTGAGCAAACTTTGCCATCTTGCAGACAAAGACAGGCGTGAGAGGCATCAGGGGGGAAGGAAGTCTTGGGTCCTAGTGTGACATATTGTTACATCATTAAGAACTAATCAATTGGAGCATTTTGACATAGAATTATGCAAATGCATCTGTTACCCTCACCCCAGCTTCTGTAGAAAATGCAACATCTGTTTCCTTTCATAGAATTTTTAACTTGTTGCCATTTGTTCAAGAGTTTCCTTTTTGCTCATTTAATTTCTTCCCCAATGTTGAGCCAGTTTTTATTGCCCACATGAAATATAATCAGTGCTGGATGGCCAGAAAAGGTGGAGAAACTCATAAAACATAATGCATTTATTATTCTGTTGAAAAAGAAAACAACCAGAATAAACAGTGTGTGTTTGGGGGAAAGAGAAGAGAAGCCATATGTTTCAAACAGCAATAAAAATTACTATTTAGAAAATAAAAGCAAAAATAAAGTGCTTAAAAAGTAAATTATTGACAGATGGTAGTGAACATATCCATTTCAGTTCTAGTGTGAAAAGTTTACAAGCAGCATTTCCATTTTTACAGAACAATACGCAAAGAAACTTTTTGAACGTAAATCCATTGAGCCATTTCTGTTTTTGTCAATATCAGTTGGGCTTTTTCGGTTTTTTACTTCTTTTCATTTAAGGTATGAAACAAGAAAGATATTTTCTTTCTGTTATCTGTTCTTTCATGAGTTTAATTTTATGTAATAAGTTTCTTTGTTATTTGATTTGATCTTAGGTGGAGAATATTCAACTGATTATTAATTAAAAGAAAAGAGAGAGAGAAAAAAAGAGAGTATTGGAAGCTTATTAATCTAAATATATTCACTACTATACTATTCATAAGGTTAAACAACTTCGTAAAATGATTCACTCAGATTGGCTGCTTTTATATTTTATTTTCCATTGAAAAATACCTCCCCCAAATTGATACTGATGTGAGGAGAGAGACAAAGACACGACATGTTTTGTGGTTGGGTTTACAAGATGCCTTTTTTTGTTCCTGATGCAAATGTAGATGACTAGTGCTCAGCATGGCCAGATTTTCCTTTCTTCTGCGATTACCTCACTGTGTTTTGTGGGGAGGTTGGTGAACCACAGGCCATATGGCCTCTTAATCATATTCCTTCGCCCACTTTTTATCGCTGCTATGAAGGTGTTTAAGATTCGCCTTGGTAAACATGCCCTCTTTCATCATGGCCTGTCTCCCCGCATCTCTCGCCTCCCCTCCCCTTTGTCTGCGATTCATTTTAATTTCAGATATGAATTGCAGCCGGGCCTGGCCCTCGCTATCGGCCCTGATGCTCCTTCTGTGGTGAGGTTTTTTGGTCGTCGCCATGGGATGTGGTTTGCATTTCTTCGTCATTTAATCCAATTAGCCGGCCTGTCCCCTGGTTTCTTCTCTTTTGTGGAGAAGGGGTGGTGAAGACAGCACCAGATGACACAAGATGGGACAGGAGGGGGGCGAGAAAGGAGGGAGGAGAGGGGGAAATGTATTAACAAAACCCTGCCTGCATCTGGACCCCTTTTCAGGGCTGGGCCACCACCCTTTCCTTCCCCTCCATCCCTCCTGCGTCTTTCTTTATTCCCCCCCCCCCCCAGCCCCCTCCCGCCACGCTCCGTCTCTCCCCTCCACAGCTGAACAGAAGGAGCACACACACCATAAAAAATGAAACCTTGGTATTCATTAGCGTTTGCTAGAAGCTGTAGTGATATACAGCCACCATCAGTTTTGTGTTCATGTCTTTGTTCCACCACTTCTCATTTGCATCGTGGCCAACCCGCCTTGACTGACTGACTGTGCAGAACATCAAAACAAAATATGCGTTGATTGTGAGTCTGAGAGGAAGAAAGAGAATGTAAAATGCACCAGGATAGACTGGCATATGAGCCACCAAATTAAAACAGCATCTGTTGACTTGTGATGAAGGAAGGCAGAGAAACGACTTCCACTTCTTTCTGTTAGGAGTGTTTCCAGCAATGTTCTTCCAGTCATGCTTTTTTTTTTCTTTTCACAAACACATACTTTCTCAAAAAAAGTATTTTTGGATGTGGAAAAATTAATAAAGATATAAACAAAATTAACTAGGATTCATTACAAATGGTTAAAAAAAGCTTTATGTAGATGTGTTACATTCAGCAGAAGCACTAACCAGATTTGACATGTTGACCACAAACACTCTTTTCATGGCCTGTTATTTTAGTCATAAAATAGTACATGTAATCATCTAAATACAAAAAAGAATAATAACTATTTATTACAAGTTTCAGTGACCAAGAGAAGTCAGAAAGATGTGGGGAGAACAGAAGACAGGAGGGGAGAAAGGAAGGGCCATGCAGTGAACACTGCACCTCTGTGTGGGCTGCCAGGGAGCAGAAGGGGAACAGGGGAAGGGAAGTAACTGTGGCGTGACCAAGACAAGGGCAAGGAGAGAGCAGCAGCAGACTGCTGGCCACAGCAGGCGTGTTTCCTGCGCTCTGACCAGGCCCACAGGGTGCTGCAGGCCCTGGGTTGGCTCTCACCACCCTGTAAGCTTCCCTTTCTCTCTCTCCAGGGCCTGGAAGGGGGCTGCCTTGTGTTACAAACTCTGCCTACATGAGGTGAACAAAAACCCCACCCTCTTGTCTAGTTTTCTGGGAGAGCTCTCCTACTCTGGGTCTCTTGTGCCTTCCATCTGCCACTTTCTTGCCAGAGAAAAAAAAGCCAAGGTCTTAGAACAAAGAATCTGCATAAAGAAGCAAGAGAAAGAAGAAAGAAAGTTTGCTGTGATTGTGAAAGCCCAGCTTGGCAAGAAGCACATGTTTGCCCCTGCCCTCTGTCAGCTGGCTGCTCCACACCACCCCTCCTCATAAAATTCATAACTTGAGGCTGGGAAAACAAGAAAATGAAACTGTAAGCAGACAATGGGGACAAAAAAGACAAAGGAAAAAATCAATAAGCAAGTGGGACCCTTGGTCCTGTTCAGCTGTCTGGAAGGGCTGGCACCTTTATTAAGGTTTCCTTCTTGTATCTTTCTTAGGCAACTCTGGGGAGCCATATGCAGCCTTGGCAGGAGGCTGGGAGCTCATTACAATGGCCAGAACCAATTAAAACAGGCTTTGTTAGCTTTCTTAGACTGGCAGCTGATCCTGTTTTTCCTCATTTCCTTGCCTTTCTTTCTTGCACAAGGCCAGGGGTGTGCTTTGTAAGAAGTGTGGCCCCCCTCAAGTCATGCTCAGCTGGTCTGCACTCTCCTCCCCCTTCACTAATCACACAGCCCACTTGTGTGTTAATCATGTGGCCTCCACATGTCTGCCATTCTTCACACAAGGCACAGGTGATGCAAGCTGCTGCTGTCTAGGGTGTTGACTCAGGCCTTGTGTTTTGGGGGCGAGGTCTGGCACCATTGTTTGGCCCGCAGACCACAGTGGCGGCTACAAGAGACCGCATGCCGCGCGCACGCCATCCTCCCTGCACCTGGTTTGGGCCGCCCCCTGGATATGTTCGTCACTTGCACCAGGCATCATAAATAAATCACATTAGGCCCCACCCTGCAATTATCCTCTCCAGATTGGAGAAACATGACATCTTGGACATGTGCCTTGGGTCCCTTTGAAATTAGATCAGCTGATGGTGAAAGATGTTTTTCTTTCTTCCACAGGCGGAGGATGCTTTGTTGAGGGAGCAGATTGAAGAGTACAACCGCCGCCTGCGAGACTTTGAGGACCGCCAGAGACAATACCGCCAGGAGCAGGAACGACAGGCTGAGACAGAAGCAGAGGTAGTGCAGGCTTTGTTAGACATTTCCAAGCCCCCTGACCCCCATGGCCCAGAAAATAATAACAACAATAATAGTAATAATAATCCTGTCTGAGTCATAAACCCCAGCCCCCCAACATGTGCTGTCTGCCTGCCATACAAGCACACAGCACTCCCCGACAATCTTTGTCTCGGCGGTAATGTTGAAATGGACAGATTGGGCAAGGAAGGGGGTGAAGGTTGTTGGTGGTTAATGTTGGGTGAATGTGCAGTATTTCTCATTCCCACGTCTTGTCCCTGCCTCCTTCGCTTCTTTGTGTGGCATGCACCAGGGCTTGTTGCAGCATGAAACGTCCAAAGTTCTGTGATTTTACCCCCAAAAAAGGTGTATTGTTGAAAGCATTAACTGATGAAGGGTGCATACATGACTTAATGCTTGCAGCTACCACCAAAGTGGTGTTGAGGTGTTGTGTGGTGGATGGGTGTGGCCTGATCTACCTCTTTCCTGCAGTTCTCAGTGTTGTAGTTTTGCATGTGTGGACATGAGTTGTGCATGTCTTTGTTGTTGTTTTTCTTGCACCGACCCGTTTTATTTTATTTCTGCTTTTTTTTCATCAGATTTTCTTTGTGTGGTGTTGAAAGTACTGCTGTTGTTAAAATAATACAGGAAGGTTACTTTTTTTTTATATACTTTTTTTTTTTCTTTTTTACAATGCAGTGAACATACAAGTAAATTGTTGAAGAATATTTCAGTGTGTGTGTGTAGGCGCTTGTGCATGTGTGTTATGGATTTTAAACTTTTATACACTTGGTTATTGTAAATTCTTTCT
Source organism: Babylonia areolata (assembly GCF_041734735.1). Lineage (NCBI taxonomy): Eukaryota > Metazoa > Mollusca > Gastropoda > Neogastropoda > Buccinidae > Babylonia > Babylonia areolata. Next base: position 44,314,600 of record NC_134884.1, read on the forward strand.
GTATCATGTACATATAATTTTTCTTTACATTTTTGCATATTTAAAGATTGAGATGAACAAATATTTTCATACATTATTTTGTACAGACTTTTTAAAACATGGACTTGCGTGTTCTTTCAAGAAGTTGGTATTTGTTTTTCAGATTGTTGTGATAACAGATTATGTAACATATATGCTGCAAGAAAAAACAAAACAGTTGGGTCGACTGCTGTTTCTGTCAGCTTCATTGTTTGCTTCCTTGTGAGAGTTGGTGTCTTTTAGTTCATGAGTGTGTAAGTTCTAGTCAGAAAGTAAATGTCTGTGTGAGACCATCATCATCTCTACTTTTGTTTCATTCAAAATGGAATTGAAGAGAAAAGCATGTTTGTCATTGGATGTTTTCTGTTACTTTTATCTCATTTTGTCATTATTTTTGTTTCAAATTTGGTTTTGCATTGTATCAAATTGTTTTTGTGTTTGTATATTTTTTGGCTTTTGTTTTTCATGGAGATCTTGGCAATGCTTGGTTCCACAATGCTTTTGTCTGTGCACATCCTTTTGGTTCAACATTTCAAATCATCATGAACAAGAATAAATCATTTTTCATCCTGTTCCAAGCTTTCGTTGTGCATGTGGCTCTATTTTGTGCATGTGTTCTTGTTGTGTCATGTCAATATTATTTCATCTCTCTGGGAAATGGCTTGTTCATTCAGTTGAAAACATCAACACTTCAACCCCTCCAGACAAAAAAAAAGAAGTAGGTAACAGCGGTATAACCAGATCTTACCATGCACATACTCTACCTGCACGGAGATTTTTTAAATAAACGAACATCAAAATGATGGAGCTGGCGGAGAAAAAGCAGAAAGTGAAGCGTGGGGGTGTGCGAAATCTGAGAGACAGCGAGAGAAGCGTCCGTGGCGTTGCTTCGCTGCCTGCCAACTGAAGCAACACTGTCCTGTTGCCTTTCCTTTCCCTTCCCCCAAGCCACGGCGGCGGTACCGCTAGCGACGCGACAACGAAAAAAGAAGAAGAAAAAATCGATTGTCGGGTGAGCGGGAGTTACTTCCCGTTAGTAAGGTTTGGGCGCTGGGGGTGATGGCTCTTTGACGGGCGGGGGACGCTTGGTTAGTTGGTTGGTGAGGTGGTTGGTTGAGTTGTGGTGGTGGTGCGTTTGGAAAGATGTTGGAGAGGATAGGGTATATAAAAAGATTTAAAAAAAAAATTATTTATGATAAACACTTTGGATCAAGTGAGTGAAATTATACACAACACAACAAACAAAGGCTCTCTCCTTTCTCTCTCTCTCTCTCTCTCTCTCTCTTCCAAGTAAATATTATTGTATAAAAAAAAAAAGAAGCGAACAAACAGGCGAACATAGAACAAAGTTTACATTACATAATAATTCAAAACACCACAATTTCTTGGCTACTTCTATTACCTTAAATGTTTTACAATAATTGTTTGAAAAAAGAAAGAGAGAAAAAGACTGGCAAATTATGAACAAAAATTAAGACAGTCGAAGAAAAAAATGCATGCAGAAAAGGAAGAACACACCAGACGGAATAGAATATCAAAGTTTTGAACGGCACAACTGCCGACAAGTTTTGAAAGAAACGCTGTCACCCAAGAAGAAAAAAAGAAGAAAAAGGTCGCGCATGATTGCACGCACAAGCTACACTGTTTGGACAAAGGTCTTTTTAAAGTGATGAACGTTGATCTAAACATCATTTATATTATGGCATTTACAGCGTTTATCCTTCATGACTGAAAAAAATGTTTTTGAACGCAAGTAAAAAAGCAAACAAACAAAACAAAAACTTATGTCAAAACGAAAGTCAGATGAATGAACAAAAAGATAAATATGTCTCTTTCAAATGAAAATATTGTTTAAAACGTTTCCGCACACACAACACACATGCACGTTCTGTGATGCACGCCAACACTGACATACGTGCGCGCCAACCACGGACACATGTGTACACACACATACGGTCACACTCCCTAAACACACGCGCGCGCGCACACACACACCAGAATAATAAATGTGATAACGATGATGGTAAGGAAATCAGTGTTGCGTATGTCTTCTTGTCGTACACCCTGATTCAAGGCAAGACCCAGAGCGCACGTACATAAATCACTCTGACCGCCAATATAGGCTCCCTAACTTTTATACCAGCGGTCACACGTTGACGATAAAGACTGATATTTCTGTCTCGTGGTGAGAAGTCATGTAGTTTACCTGTTACATTATTTCAATGTATATGGTGCGAGTAGTAGCATACAAGTGAAAGCGATGAGTATCTGAAGAGATCTTTCCTGTTTGTTCGGAACGGAACCCCTCACTCCCTCTCTCATTCACCTTCTCTCTCTGTCCTTGTCTGTCCCTGTCTGTGTGTGTGTCTCTCCCTCTCCCTCCCTCTCTCTCTCTCTTTCTCTCTCTCTCCCAAATACAGTACCCCATGCACTCCACCCCCAACCTTCGTCACACTCTCCTTGCTCCCACCGAATACCTTTTTCCCTGGTTCCGGTTTGTTAGTTCGCTTCGTTTAGCCACAGTGATGTGGCGTTCATTGTCGGTTGTTAAGGAAATAAAACCGCATAATACAAGTAGAAACATTTGTTGGTTTATTGAATTCTTTGCATTTTATTTCTTTATCCTTTTTTAACATCAGACGAAAAGGACTCCACAGTAACAAACGTCCGCAAATAAATTCATATAGGAAAAGAATGATGTTTGATTTCAGTGATGATCACTTTCTCGACGTTTGGATACTGTCTTTTCTTTCTTTCTTTCTTTCTTTCTTTTATTTTTCTTTTTTTTTTTTCCTTGACAGAGAAAATAACACTTTTTCTTTTACATCTTTTACATATTTATCCGCAAGAACCGAAAATCATAAATCATTGTCTGGTGCATTAGATTTTTTTTTTTTTTTTTTTTTTTTATAAATATAAATAACGCTTGACTATACGTGTGTATTTGAATAATTTGATTTACTGCAGATTGATATTGAACATGTTGAAAGACAAATGAGAATAGTTGAGCAGACAGAGACATACAGAAAGAAAGACAGAAACATCTTCAGCCGATAATGAATGAAAGACTGCGCGCACGCGCGCGCGAGCGTGTGTATATGAGAGAGAGAGGGGGGGGGGGGGGGAAGAGAGAGAGAGATGGGGGACAGTATAAAGAAAGTCATCTGTCGCGCTTTAGGAGAGGCGATCCGTGGTCCCACAGTTGGCCAAGAAGAAGAAGCGAGGGCAGTGACGGGGCCATAGATTATGGGTTTTTTTTTTGTCTGTGAGGAGCTAACCTGCTTCTTTGTCAAGTCAGCCACCCGTGACATGTGGCCACCTCTCCAAACAACACGTCCGTGCCGCGGCGACTCAACATCTTCGTCTCAGTGTGTGCGTGAGGGAGAGAAAGTGGGAGGGGGGGAAGGGGAATGGGGGTGGTAGGGTGGGGAGGCGTGAGTGGGATCGAACAGAGGGAGAAGAAGGGGAACATCTTTTTTGTGATGGTAGTGTACACAGCAGTGTAACCTTATGCTACCAGAGCACGGGAAACAAGGGAAAATAATTTACCGAAGAGTGTACCGCGGGTATCATAAATCAAGGGAGGGGGTGGGGTAGAGGAGGAGTGGGGGTTGGAGGAGAGGGGGGAGATCAAATAGTAGCAGCCGTGGTAGGCTATAAGAAACGCAGTTCTGATATTAAGTATTAACTGAAAGTAAAATTTCAGTGCAATGGCATGAATATATAACAATAGATTTTCAATTGCCCGCTTATACCTACGGTGCTGTATTTGATTTAGATAAAACGAAATATAACGAAAGATATTCAAATGACCACTTACGGTGCTGTATTTGATTTCGATAAAATTAAATTTTATTTTCCTTTTTCCTTTCGAACGAAGCTTGCGCAGCACTGATTGTCAGTGTTATCTGAAAGTAAACTTTCAGAGCAATATATAAGATTTTCAAATGTCCAATTACGGTGTTATACATTTGATTTAAAAAGCTGAAGTGTCTCCTATTTTCTTCTTTTTTTCGATTAAAACCTTAGTATTTTTTTTACTTGTTTTGTGGTGTATTTCGCTTTATACACCATGATGAAAATGAGCTTTTTTCCCCAAAAACGTTTTGGCTGCTTGCAAGCAAACTCTCTTACAACAAGCAAATGAATAACAAAGTGTCAGTCGGGGAGGAAGTCCGTTCAAATACTGCACATTTCAGTCATGCCTTCGACAGGGTAAGCCTTGTTGATTCAAAAGTCCGTATCCAGCCCGAAGCAGGGAAATCCTAGTTCACGAATGTGGTATGTTTATTGCACATGCACAGATTTCAAATACCACCCCACCCCCTTGCCTATCCCTACCTGTCGCTCTCGCTCTGCCTCAATCCTGTCTGTCTGTCTGTCTGTATATCCTCTCCAGTCCCCCCCCCTCTCTCTCTCTCTCTTTCTCACCGAGGATGGATGGCCTGACTGTGTGGAGACAGGCAGACAAAAGTGAAGGAGAAAGAAGAAATGGGACCAGACTCCCACAGACAATAGTCACACAGGCTCTGTTTGGTGATCGAGGAAACTTTTTTTTTTTTTTTTTTCTAGGTTGGGGGAGGAGGGGGGGGGGGTGCGGAGGGGGGCACCTCCTTTTGCTTTGATGTCGTCGTGAACAGGTTGTCTTGGAGAGGCCACCCCTATCCCCCCCCCCTCCCCCTTCTCCTCCCTGCCCCTTCGCACACCATCCCTCACTCCTGCTCTTCTCCGTGCCTCTCCACTTCTTTTTTTTTTTTTTTTTTTTTTTCACTACCCCTTCGCTCACACACCTCCACCCACCCGTGTTCGTAAACTTCAACCCTGCTCTTCTGCTGCTGTCCCCCTCCCACTCCTCTCTCTCTCTCCATGCCCCTCTCCTTCACCCCTCCAACACCCCCCCCCCCCCTCAACCCCCCGCCTCCCCCCCCCCCTTCCTCCCCCACTTTCCTCACTTCAACCAGCCATCAGTCGCTTTGGAGAGGTGGGGGGATGGGGGGGGTGGGGGGGGCGGAGGGGGAGATGTCGGACAACAAGGCGTTCTTTGAAGTTTGTTTTTGACTCTCCCGTTACACACGCGCTAATGCAACGGACACACGCGCGCGGCGCACGATTGAAACGCAGACACCTCCCCTCCTCCCTACCTCATCCTCTTCACATGACTACATGCAGGGCAAGCATGCACACTCATAATTTTTTTATGCACATCCACAAGAACACACACACGGGCGCGTGCAGGCACCACGACGAGATTGTTTCTCCCACACTGTGGTGTGTGTGTGTGGTATATGTGAAGGGGAGAGAGAGAGAAAGAGAGTAAATAATGCTATCGTTCTGACCAGTTTTAACGAAGTTTTAGTTTGGAGACGTCTTTTACCAGGACTTAAAGGTTTATGTGCACACTTAAAAACAACAACCCCACCCCACCCACCCCCCACCCCCCAAAAAAAGACCCGTAAAGAGTGAGAGAGAAAAAAAAGTGCCGAATAATTGTCTCAGTGATTTAACGTTTGAAAGATGTCTTCTATTTCGTAGGTAACATTTTCGAGACTGTCCAAGAATAGTTTTGTATGCCTTAATGAATACGTTTCATCAGAAGTCTGGCCTATTTTTTCTGCTTCATCATTACACTCTGTAAACCACGCGCTACTTGTGCTGGTGCTTCCGTTAGTCTGGTAACTGTTTTGATCATTGTTGAAATTTGATTTTAGTGACACTTTGATTACTTCAACTTCCAATTAAGACATTACTTAAGAACACTTCACAAGAGACCATATCATATGATTTACACAAACAGTCAAACGAATCGAACAAAACAAGCAAAAGATCTCTGTTTTATGACAAAGAGCATACGAAACAAGAAAAGAATGAATATGTTTGGAAATCTCTCTCTCTCTCTCTGTCTTGTCTCACACACACACACACACACACACACACACACACACACACACACACACACACATTATATATATATATATATATATATATATATATATATATATATAATTATATACATATATAGATTCTCTCTCTCTCTCTTTATATATATATATATGAAAGATCGGACGGGTATGTCAGAAAATAATAAGTGAATAAAGGTTTCAAAAGATACAGCGCTACAATTTAAAAGTCTTATTTTTCGAATCGATAGAAAATGACCAGTTGGTCTGGTGAGCAAACAAAATTACGAGTGGATTTTACGATTTCTACGAACGCCGTTCTTGTGAATACTACTTTTTGAGTGTGTCTTTATAGGAAATAATATTTTGTGCTGATTGCTTGTTTAGCGAGTCTGAAGACAAATTTATCTGTTTCACAGACTATAAAGTTTTTGTATTTGTGTTTCGTATTGAGATAAGAAAAATGTGGCACACTGTAGTGGAGGAGGGACAGGCTGGTGGTATTGAGGGCAATAGAATCCACCCATCCTCCACCTCCTTCCTCTCAGAAACACAGTTATTGGAAAGAGAGTTGGGGGGGGGGGGGGGGGGGGGGGGGGGGGGGGGGGGGGGATCAGGGAGAGATCGAGGACGGGAAGAGAGGACGTAAAATTCAGGTGTTGTCCTCACTTGAAAAAAAAAAGATGTCTGTATCTCATTCTTTCTTTCGATCTTTTTTTAAATTTTTTTTAATTCTTTTCTTTTTCATATGATAATTTCATTCATAATTATATTTATCTATTATTCTTTTTTATTCTTTTTTTTTTTTAAATTGTGTGTGTGTGTGTGCTTCAGTCAAATGGTTACAGCGCTGGATTCTGGCCCGACTTTCCGAGTTCGATTCCCGTCGCACCTGGTGGGTTAAGGGTGGAGATTTTCCCGATCTCCCAGGTCAACATTTGTGCAGACCTGCTATTACCTGAACCCCCTTCATGTGTACGCATAAGATCAAATACGCACGTTAAAGATCCTGTAATCCGTGTCAGAGTTCGGTGGGTTATGGAAATAAAAACACACCCAGCATGTACCACCACCCACCCGCCCCGAAAACGGAGTATTGCTGCGTACATAGCAGAGTAAATAAACAAAACGTTGATTCACGTAAAATGTTATATGTATCATTGTATGTGTTAGTGTGTGTGTTAGTGTGTATGTGTTTGTGTGTGTGCTTGACTGGAACCTGATTGAATGACACAGGAAACAAATGATGAGAGACCAAATGCAGCTGCAGGTGGCTTTACCCACGTAGGCAGTCTTTTGTGCAAATGACTCAATGTTTGTAACGCGCTTAGAGCTTGGTCTCTCATTGAGGATAGGCGCTATAATTATATGTATCCGCACCATCATCATAAATTTTAAAAAAAGAAAAAGAGTATTTATTTATCATTATTCATTTTGTGTGTGTGTGTGTGTGGTGGTGGTGTCAAAGGGGGCCGTTTAATGTGTTAGTTTTTCATGCTTCTTCAGTCGTTGGCCTATTCCTTTAGTAATTCATCAATTCACGTACTCTGCGCTTTCACCTTTTCACTGTTTCCCTCTATAGAAAGAATCCCCCACCAAGCGTATTGAAAAGTCATTGTTACACCAGTATGAAATTACAATTTAAAAAAAAAGACAAAGAAAAAGAAAGAAAAAACCCGAAAGGTTCCTTCCGTGAGTCAATCCTTGTTTTTAATTGTTCCTTGACTGAGCAAGGAGTGAGGCGGAGGAACGTTAGTCCGCAATACACCAGATTTCAGCAGTGCCGTGTGTGCGTGTGTGTATGCCCATCTTCTCCTCCCCTCCTTCTCCACCCTCCTCCACTCCCTCTCTCTGCTTACCATAAACCCTTTCTCTTTTATGGCAGACATAAAAGACGTCAACCGTTTTTATTTATTTATCTATCTATCTATTCGCATAGTCCTGGAGCCTTTCACCTTTTCATTTTTTTTTTTCCACCCGTATGGAAAACATCCCATTAGATTGGCCTGTTTCGGTAGCCGGGCCCTTTTTTACACTTGGCTCTGAGATTCGGACAAATTCGGAACTCAGAAACAAACATAAAAATCATCCCTTGTGTGTGTGTGTGTTTGTTTTGTTTTTTTTGCAAGAGCGGCAGATGTACCGCCAGTGCTTTGAAAAAAACAAAACAAAAACTGAGTGGAAACGGTAGCTTGTTAGTTGGGCTGGATGACAACGATGTTTTTCTTTTCCCTCCGATCGTGGACAAACGATTAAGCTAACGGCTCTTAACTTGTTATTGTCCGCTGGAACGATAGGTCACACGACGGAGACAGAAACGCGTCGTGATCGCAGCGTGTGTTTATGGCCTTGACGGTGACCGTTGGCCCAAACGGGAAAGAGCGTGTTCTGATTGGTACAGACGGAGGTGAGAACGTCACTATAGTAAAAATAGCGGCAGTATAGTTGGCCTTTTTTTTCTGCCTTCACTCCTTTTCCGTTTAGACGGAGACAAAATAATATATCTATATATATGCTTCTGGTTTTGACCAGCGAATCCAAATAAGACGATGGCAAGCGTGTATGTGTGTCTGTGTGGGTGTGGGTGTTGTTTCTGTTCAAGGTATGCGAGAGTAATGCACTTAAAGGACTTTAGAAACGACCGCTAGAGCTCTGTCACATCGCCCCTCTCTGCCCTGCCGCTCTGCATCCTTCAGTCTCTCCTTTCTTTCCTTTGCGCCCGAGAAAAGGGTATGATGAGGAACGTCATCAATTGAGCGCTCTATGGATGTCTATGTATGTATGTATGTATTGCAGCAACTAACGACAAGTGTTCTCCTCTGTGTACTCGGTTTGATGCCAGTTATTCACTGCTATTCGCTGAATCACGTGGGCCCATTCACATTTAAACAAAACAGCTGACTGTGATCGAGCAGTGACAACCGTACACGTCAAGAATGGTCGAGCGTTTCAGAGATTTCCCGTGACCACTAGCTGGACGGACTGGAAGTAATTTTTGAATGAATGAATCGAGATGTGAAAACTACAGCTTGCGTATGGAGGTCAGAATCGAGGGATGTTAATCCACGTAGGATTATAAAGAATAAAGAACACTCTAAGGTTTAAAAACAAAAAAGTGAAAAACCTACACTCCGTACTACAAGCCAAAGTAACTCATTGTATGATGTGGTGGTACGCAGATTATACTGGTGAAAAGGATCTCAGGCCAATAAAAACATATGAAAAATTATGTCGCTGTCTGATGCCATAGAATTATGATGATCGTCCTCATGACGTTTACATGGTTCAGTCTTTAGAGAAGTTAGGTTTTCGTCTCGCCACCTGCCCATCTTTGCGCAAGGAGTCGTTCATGCCATGATGCCTTTGATGCCTTTTCCACTTTCTGTCTCTGTCTCTCACACTCCATGTGTCTCTCTCCCTCCATCCCTCCATTAAAAAAGGTTTGTGGGCCATTGTCCTTTTTATGCATTGATGTCCCATTATGTTATTTTAGTGAGCGTTGTGTGTGGAGACCCTAAAAAAAACATAATGACTCCTGTTTCCCAAGCTAGGCGTCTTTGAATGCAGTCGTATTGGGAAAATCTGGGGATGAAAAAGACTTTGCAAGTGGCCAGTTTATATAAAATAGTTTCCGTTTTTCATGCTGTCTTTCCTTCCATACCCGATACGTACATTATTTATATTTTTAAGATATATTTACATATTTCAAATAAAGGAAAACATCAGATCAGCAGAAGTTTAATTGTCAAATGATAGAAACACACTGACGTGCAACCAGGTTGTCACAGTTTTAACATTTAAACGGACTTAATTTTACCCCTCTTTTTTTTACTTTCTCTCGATCTCTCTCTCTGGCGTGTATGTGTGTGTGTGTGTGTGTGTTATTTCACGATCGCCCACATTACGAACTTCAGTTCTTTTGGAATGGAATCATGAAGCGGCACGATTACTGGCTGTCATAAAAAGTGTGTAGATGAATGCAGTCTGAGATGTGTAGATGTTCAGGAAGTATCATGACCCAGTCTGTATATAGTTATGATGATCTGTCAGTTTAATATATATACACCTTTGACTGTTCGTCTCTTATGAAAAGAAGAAAGGATCTGAAAGAAGGGCAAGAATGCTCTATCTCCGTCTCTCTCTCTCTCCTCTCTCTCTCTCTCGCTGCCTCTCTGTTGTTCTCTGTGTTCCTCTCTCTCTCAGTCTGTCTGTCCTCTTACTCTGTCATTACACGCGCGTGCTTCTTCACCCCCATCTCTCTTTCACAACCACTCTTTTTCACTCTATTTCGCTCTTTCTGTGTGTGCGTGTGTGCGCGCGCGCTCGTGTGTGTGTGATTACGTTCGTACACGTGTGCTTACGAACGCGCGTTTGCGTGTGTACAAACATGAAGTTAATCAGCAGCCATGATTTTTAAAGTTGCAAACAAAGAATTCTGAAGATTTGTTACCATGATCGCATTGTGTTCGTTTTGTTTGCGACATAACCGACCTACAGTTTTGATGTGAAAAGTGTTTCCGCAATTGAAAAAGATAGGCATGTGTTGAAGGTCACCTCCTCGATTCTCCCGATCTCTCTGGGTGACAACTGCAACAGAAAAATAATGTTTGACTTCATCTTTTTGTTTGTTTCTTTTCATCGCAGTGACCACACACACACACACACACACACACACACACACACACACACACACGCACGCACGCACGCACACACCGTGTCCCTGTGCAGTAATTATCTTGACAGGTTGTGTAGGTGTTCTGTGTTCTGATGACCTTGACCTTCACCCTCACCTCTGATGCCCTCCCTGACCCTTGTTCTGTGTGTGGTGTGTTCACAGGGGCCGCTGACACAAGTTCAAGGTCGGGGCTGGGACAGAGGCTCCCCGCTCTCTGCTTTCACTGCGCATGACAAACTATCCTACTTCCGCCTCCTCACGCGCGGCTCTTTCGGCAAAACTGTCTTTACTCGTCCCCGTCATTCTGTAATAAAGTAAGCGTTGTGTGTGATATTGCAACATGCTGGTTTTTGTTGACTTTTGAATTCTGAGAGAATGGCTGGGAAGATTGAGAGGAAGGACAGCACGTTTGGGACATAGTTGTCATGGCGTAATTTTCTGAAGCAACATGACGCCTCGGAAACACACACTGGCAACATGGTAGGGACATCGACAGCAACAACTATTTCTCGTGCACAAACAAATTATGAAACCATCTGCAAGCAAGGCTGCAAGCCATAAATAAAACTCGGTATTTCTCTCTCCCTCTCTCTTTCTCCCCTTCCCTCCTTTCTCTCTCAAGTACTCTCACAGGAGAAATGAAAAACAAACTAAACATTACATATATATATATATATATATATAACAAAACCCAACAACAATAAACAAAACAAAACAGAAAAACAAACAGTATAAGCATCACCCCCACACCCAACCACCACCAGACTGTGAGCTGCGCATGTACACAAAAGCACTTAAAGAACGAGCGTGTAGCCTTGTCATCCGGTGAACGCCATAAGATCAACTCACATATGATAAAATATTTTCGATACCTGTTGGGTATTTGTCACGTTTAGTTGCCATATGAATAAAACTCAAACAAAGAAAACCATCTCTGATCCAAATCATGAAGGTCATTTGTGGAGCTGTAATCTTTTTACTAACAAAAAAGAAAAACAAAACAAAAGAGCTGACATGTGGCCATTGTAATAGTGACTGGCCTAATTTTGAAGTCATTTAACCAAAGAACGATTCTTGCAATTAGTGTTGACGATGCTTTGCATCAACACACCCTACCATTCCCATCCCACCTTCCACCACCTACATACTACACTATGTTTGTTGATGTTTTTGTTAGAAGAAGATTACAGCTCCCCAAATCATCTTCAAGACAACCTGGAAGGGATCAGTGATTCATTTCCATGATTATAGTTCATTTCGCATCGTTTTTAAAACTTACTCTAAATCACGAGGGTGGATTATACCCCTAAATTCATGTCGTTTCTCTCATGCCTGCATTGCAAAACGCACGAACATTTTATTTTGAAAAGATCCCAGAATCAATATGCTAAAATACGAAATTGCCGGCTTTATATATATATATATATATAGTAGTCGAGATAACCGGAGAGAGAAGGGCACGTAAAATAAGGCAGCGAAAGAAGAAGAAAAAGAAAAGCAATGTTATAATTATGATATATATTATATGTTAGTTGACGGACACACTTCTTACCGGCAGTCAACCAGAACTGGAGAGGAGAAATAGTATAGAGAGACCTTGAAATAGCTGTTCAGCCTTGTGACGTCTGAGATCAAAGTCTTGTTGACTGAACACATTTTAGAAGTCTCAAATGTTCTGTGTCCACTGGTTTAAACGGTATTGAAAGCGTTCCAGAGCTTTGCAAGAAACGTCCGCGCGCGCGCGCGCGCACACACACACACACACACACACACACACACACACCGGCACATGGACACTTAAAGACTTCGAGCATGACATATTTTTCAGACACAATAACCCTTAAGGAAGAAATACAACACAGATTTCCCTGAAGATTAAGTTGGATTGTTTGTTTCATTTCCGTGTTTTATTTCGATTTCATTGTTTCATTCTTTTTCCTTCTTCAGTTCTCGAATCTTTTTCCGTTTTACAATCGCAAAATGATATGATTTGTCTTGTTTGAAGAATACATAGTCAAAACAATTATACGCAAAATAAAGATTCAGTAATACTATGCTTTTAATTCATTTTAAAGACTTTCAGTTTTATTTTGTTTTGTTTGATCTTATCTTAAAGCCTCATCCCATTTTATGTTGTTTCCTGTTAGTCTAGTTTACTAAAAGAAACTGTAATAACTTCGACATAGGGCATCCACCCAATCCCTCGTTTAAGATTCATTGCACACGGAAAATGGGCTATTGCCATATTATGCCCTTTATGTATGTGTATCCGACCCAGAATTTCTGCAAATATTAAGCTAATAATACCAGACAAAAGATGTTTGGCAAAAAAAGGAAAGAAAAAAAGAATACTTCTTGGCAAAAGTTATGTGTGCTCTTCATTTCCAACTAGACAATTTTAAAGGAGCAGTATATTTTAAATAAGCCTGGCCCCAGTGCAAAATCAATAATTTTCATGACATAAACAGCGACCCTTCTTCATTGCGTAGAAAGTTGGTGCACTTTGGAAGTCCAATCCATCTCAATTTTCGGCAATATTCTGGAATACTTACAATTTAAGTTCACACTAAAACAACTAAATGAAGGTTGTCTGTGAAGTGTTTTTAGGTTGGAGTGAAACTGGCCTACCGAATGGTTCACTTTGCGTGCTCCTCTCATTTTTCTTTCAATGAGTTTGGATATATCCTTCTATCGATTGGACTTAAATTAGAACTGGTCGAAGTAACGTTTGGTTTGATAGTGAAGTTTGCTAACTCTACCGAACTTTTCTTTTTTCGTTCTTTTCTTTTAGGTGTGTGTACAGTTCGTATTTTTTATGCTCATACACGTGTATGCTACACGACTCCAATTTACAAAATTAAAAAAAACTACCCCCCCAAAAAAAACAACAACAAAAAAACCAAACAAACAAAAAACAAACAAAAAAACCAAAAAAACCCAGCAACAATGGTACTAGATAAGTAACTGAAAACAGGGGGGGGGGGGGGGGGGGGGGGGAGAATAAACCATCTATCGAAAGTGAAACATAAAGAATAAGTAGCTATCTAAATTTCAAAGGAAATTTCCATACCCTTTTACAAAGAACCCATCCTTCACAAAACTCTCCTTGCTCATTTCGCTCCTCAAGTTGCTGCTAGAAATAAAGCAGAGATACAGTTACCCAAGTGACCATGACCTCTTTGAAAGGTCACACGGAGATAAGTCACCTGGGGCTGTCCTTCTCAAAAGGTCAGAGGGCGAGGTCATAGTATAGAGATGCTGGGGGTTCCAGTTGCTGGTTCAAGTCCGCCAAGATCACGTGGTCTACTTCGTAGAAGACTTTCAAGGGGACACGAAGTGGTTTGGCTTAAGTCTTACATAAATAGATATTAGATGGTTACGGCTCGTCCAATACTTTTTTTTCTTTTTTTTTAAATTCTTTTATTTGTCCTCTTTTTTTTCTTTTTTTCTTTTTAAGCAGGTAAACGTTTATGTCTGAAGAAAAGAAAAGAAAAAACTTTGTTTGAATGTATTGCTTAAGTCTCGTCTCATGGGGACCGCAATTTTTAAAATGTTGTGACATCACAAGTTCGGAGACTTTCGCTTTTGTCTGCCTTGCGAAGCAGGTCGAAACAAATTCGTCAAGAAACCCTGTGCGAGGTGGGTTTTTGTGTGTGTTTTTTTTGTTTGTTTTTTAAAGAAAAAAAAGGCCTCTGTTGGGATAGATTTTGATTTAGTTTCGTATCATTTTGAACCGGCGATTTCGGAAGAAGAGTTAAAACAAGCTGCTGAAACGTCAACAACACGGACAGATCCAGGTTGTGAGTGCTGATGTGGATACTGCATGTTTTACAACTCCGTCATGCCCAAGGAAAGCACATGTTGCAGAGGCAATGACTTCACTGTCGCAACTTTTGAAAACAATAAATGTGATGGGCATACAGTTTGAATCACAGAACATGTTGTTTCCCATACAGCTGCCCTGGAAGTTGGCGTTGTGGCATTGTTCATGTGACGTCACAATTGATCTCTTTCTGTCTCCTTTCCAGAGAGCTAAGCCCAATATGGCAGCGCCCTGTGTTGCGCAAAGCTTGTTTGTTTAGATAAATAGAATTGTTTTTGCTTGCAGATGTTCATGTTAATACATGGTTCTGTTATTATTTACACATTTGGCAGGGTGGGTTTTTTGTTTTGTTTTGTTGTTGTTGTTGTTGTTTTTTAAAGAGCATAATGCCATGCCAGGTTTTCAGAGCATGATGCTTTTTCTCTCTGTGTTCCTTTTAAACCGTGGAGAATATTTCCCGCAATAAACCTGAAGGTTTTAAAAATGAAAATGAAAATTTCTCCCTTTTTTTCCACTTGTGTTTAGTTACGGCAGACGCTAAAAAAAAAATTAAAAAAAAAGAAGAAGAAGAAGAAGAAGAAGAAAAAAAAAGGTTTCCTCAATACGATAAAAACGAACAAACATAAACATATCAATACACTGACAGATAGACACACGCGCACGCGCGCGCACGCACACACACACACGCACATATAACACACACACACACACACACACACAGCCACGAGTGCAAACACACACGCGCGCGCGCCCGTTGATTGGAGAGGAGTAGAGGTGGGTCATATTTGGTTACGTCCCGTCTCACCTGCTGAACTGTTACCAGCCTGGACATTTGCAAAAAAGGAAGAACATTTGTGTTAGTTCTCTCTTTGTCTCTGTCTGTCTTCCTGTCTGTATGTCTGCCGCTCTCTCTTACTCTCTCTCTCTCCCTCTCTGTGTTTATTTCTCTCCTTGTCTCTCTGTCTCCCCGCCTCTCTCTCCCTCCCCCTCTGCCCCCCCTTCTCTGTCTCTCCCTCCTTCTCTCTCTCTCTCTCTCTCTCTCTCTGTGTGCGTGCGTGTTTCTTATTTTCCCCCTCTCTCTCTCTTTCTCCCTTCCCCCTCCCTCCCTCTCTCTCCTCTCTCTCCCAATCTCTCTTTTTCCCAGGCGATGTAACAGCGCTGTAAAAAGCCTCCCATTGGCAGAGATCGATGATTAGTGTGCCCTGATTAACGTGATCAGACTCGGCAGCACTCTGTCGGCCTTTAGCAGTACTCGTCACCTTTTCTTCTTCTTTTTATCTGACATCTCTTGTGTTCTCTCTCTCTCTCTTCTTTCTTCCATTTTTTTTCCGTTTCTTTTTTTCTTGTCTTTTCTTCTTTGTCTTTATTTCTTTTGTTTTTTTGTTTTTCTGTTCTCCCCCCCCCCCTCCCAGTCAAATAGAAAGGCCCCAGCTTGGTTGTACTTTTTGTGTGTCAGGTTCCGCAGCAGAGTAGCCTGCGAACAGCAAGCATGATGTCAGTGAGAAAACCATCATGATATTGTCAAAGTATTGATGGTTTAGTCTGTGTGTCTCTGTAACCTTCCGTCCGTCTTTCTGTCTGTCTGTCTTCCCAATGACGGCTGAAGATCTGAGGTGTGTGTGTGTGTGTGTGTGTGTGTGTGTGTGTGTGTGTGTGTGTGAATAAATGATTAAGAATAATACGAACAAACAAACAAAAAATCAGGAACGTTTCCGCAGTAAAAGAGAGAGAGAGAGAGAGAGAGAGAGAGAGAGAAACGTGCACTTTTCTGCAAGGATGTTTGCGATGAATAAAAAAAGGACTAGATCTTTTACATTGTAGTCTTGCATCAAAACAAATTTGCCTAATTGACCGATCTTTTCCGTCGTAGAGGGGAAAAAAAAACACGACAACAATGACAACAACTCAGGACTCCAGCGACTGAGGCAGACGATTAATCCACTGGGATCTGATTTTACCGTTGGGTCGTGTGACGAAGAAAACGAGATATAAATTCCTCGATCCATACGATAGTCTACTGAGTGCCATCTGATTGTCTGGACAGAATCGGTTCATGTAGCTAGCTGGACATTTTCCTCATTCCCAAGTACTGTACTATCTGTGCTAGTGTATACGTACAACTTGTGTGCCAACATCAATCTCAGTCTGTGCGAAGATCAACTCTATTAGTTGGACACGTCTTTCTTTCTTTTCTTTTCGTGTGTGTGTGTGTGTGTGTGTGTGTGTGTGCAGACGTTATCTTCACGACTGAGTAACGAACACCATACATGACTTACAGCCCCCCCTTCTCTAAGTTGATATCGGAGCAGTGTGTGTGTGTGTGTGTGTGTGTGTGTGTGTGTGTGTGCGCGCGCGCGCGCGCGCGCGTGTGTGTGTGTGTGTATGTGTGTCTGTACATGTGTGTGTAGCTTGAGGGCGTGTGTTTATGTGTGTGCGCGCCACCATTTGTGTGTAAACTATTTGCAAAAAGATTGAAAGAGGAGAAACTGAGAGAGGAGAGTTCCGGACTGAGAAACACATAGGCACCGAGTTTTTTTCCCCCTTTCCCTCCACTAGACTTTCAGTGCGGGTCTGGATGCCAGTCTTTCGGATGAGACGATAAACCGAGGTCCCGTGTGCAGCACAAATTTAGCGCACGTAACCACCGACAACACAGAAAATATCCATGGCATAAGTATGTGGAAAAAAAATCACTTTGATGGCAAAAAAAGGAGAGAAAACACGAAAGAAAAAAAGAAAAGAAATGAAAACCAGATGGGGGAGGGGGGGGGGAATGATTGGCGCTATACTATGGCAGTGCACTCTTTCTGAAAGACAGCAACCGGAATTTCACTGACAGGAATATGTTGTTTAAACAAAATGTTGTACAATTCCAATCTGTTAGGGCCGATTCCAGAACAAGGCATACAACAGCACAAAGAGAAGAAAAGAACTCGGAAAGGAGTTTGGTTCTTGTTGATGGATATATAATATGGAATATTCCTATGCACGTTTTAATGGCTGCCACAGTGATTCCGAAAGTCGACTGTTCGCGTGGGAGATTATCGGTTGATATTTCCCCCTCGGCTCTATTTCTCTCCCCCCCCCCTACTCCCCCCCGCCCCCTTCTTCCCTCCTCACTCATCCGTTATGTAGAAAAATAAATAAAAACGGCGACGCCGTGTATCAAAACCAACAGCAAACAACAAGAACACTCACAAAAAAAGACCTGTTTTTAACTAATTCTTTTTATCGTCATGAAAGACACTGAGAGAGAGAGAGAGGGGGGGGAGGGGGGGGGTGTCTGGGTGTGTGTGTGTGGAGGGGGGAGGAGTCTTGCTAACACACTTACCCTGCATTTAGCGGGAATATCGTGCAGTTTGTGAAAACCAAGAGTTCAAGTAAGCGAGGTAACTCTACAGGCGCACTCATTTTGACTGAAAAAGAAATTGTCGTCTGCAGCCAGTCCGCTTTCGAAGCGAAAGAAGTTTTTAAAAACTTCATGGAATAGCAGGTGAACGACAGTGAAAAAGAATCTTTTCTGTGACCGATTAGAAAGGCTTATTTTTTATGTGTAAAGTGTTGGAAACGAGTACATAACAAGTTTTATTGGGTTTGAATGTCTTTCCACAGATGAGAAACTGT